>NC_056735.1:1343590413-1343592913 GCF_019279795.1 Protopterus annectens | reverse complement strand
AAATTGCTGAACTATTTCCTTGTCATCTTTTCCATGACAACATGTTTTGTGGTAAGGGCTGACCAGGGAAATGAAACCTCAGACTTAAAGAATGCTGTATTAAGCCAATGTTTTGTAAATGGCGTGATCATGATTAGTCCTTGAATCTTTATACACAATAAAATTCAAATTAACCAAAAATATCTTGTAAAAAAAAAAAAAAAAAAAAGAACCCAGCGAGTACTATGATGTAGATGTATAGCACTTAAACTGGAAAAGATGTGACAGTTTTCAAATTACAGGAGCAGCGTTTTAGAAACTATGAAATCCATTCCCTAATTCAATAATTTAGCATTATATAGTTACTTGTGACTTGTTGAACATTTTCTCGCATGTTGCTTAATGCATATTGTTGCATCTCAAATATCACATTGTGAATAGAATGCATATAATATCAGTTTGTATATAGTGGTTAATCCTTGTTAGTGATAAGGAGTTGAGTGTGGAAATGTTCTTAAGTAACAAGCTATAATTTCGTAAACTGTAGTTTAAGCTCTGCTTTATTTTTAATGTATAGGTGATGGAGCTAAAGTAGCAGAGTTTTGCACTCCCTACTGTCTTAAAGGTTATTTTTGTAATAGTAGCAACAGTTTAACATGTGAACCTATTTGGTGATGACCTGAAGTTGGCTCCAGGGGCACCAGTCAGTGTGGGTTTGAACTGTATAAACTTTGCCCAGCACACAGTACAGTTTAGCTCGAACCTTGGCACATATTAAAAAGAAATGAGCATAAATTTAAATGCAATACAGTCCTCTAAGATAAGCAAACTGTTAGTCTGTTATAAAATCTGTCATTGTGTGGCGAATACCATCTTGCAAGTCTTTCCATATTCTACTATATTGCTGCAATCCAACACTAATGATAGTGACATTCAGTAGTTGTATATTTTTTTCATTCTAATTCTTCACTGATTTTTAAACAAGGCTAGTCCACCAGAGTACTTACTGTGTGAAGTCAACTCAACTGTTGAATCCAGTACTCTGGTGGACTGGCGTTAGGAAAATCACTGAAGGCAGACTGGCGTTAGAAAAATCACTGAAGGCAGAACAGCAGAGGAGTTAAGTAAACATTCATTATAGCTGAATGATGACTGCTGATTTCTGGCCTGTGACAATATATGATAAGGTGAGAGAATTATGAGGCAGTACATGGAATTTTCTTACACCGTAGACATGTCTTGTTTATGTTCTCCATAATGCATTAGAACACACAGGATTTTCTTTGCATAACACATCTTCTGTTGTTTGAGCAAGTTTGTTCTTTTATTTACCTTTTTATTGCCTTAACAGTAAGCAGAGTTCACATGAAGGAACAGTGTGTATGTGTGTGTAAAAATCTATATTGCGTGCACATGCACATACATACACACTAATATATGTGTGTGTGTGTATGTATATGTGTGTGTATATATATATATATATATATATATATATATATATATATATATATATATATATATAAAAAAAATAGTATGACATTTTAGCTGGGAAGATTACCCCCCCAGTTGAATTTTTCCACTGCAGTTTGTATCCTATGATGTATTCTATATTAATGATCTCCCTTTGCTTTGCCATATTGCTGAACTTTACAATTCAGTATTTTGCTTTAAATAAGAAATACTGATATTAATACTTCAGCATGTAAGAGCAGCACTATGTTGTCGATTTAATGTTTTTTGTATTTTCATATCAATCTGTAGTTGTAATGGCAGCATTAATGCTAAATTATCCCTGCCATTTGGATAGAAGCAATAACCCAAGTTAAAGACCTGAATACAATTTAGGTGACCCAAGTTTGACTAGCACCTCAGGTGCTTGGCATTGCTACCAGAGATGCTGGGTGGGTCCATCTTGGGAGGGGTGGATGGAAGGGAAGGGCAGGATGTACACTGCTACTGTGGAGGAGGAGTGGTGACATGGATAGGTGGCCTGGAGATGGGAGTTGGGTGATAGCCTTCATAGCATCTTGGGCCACTGTGGTGTTAAGCCTTCCTAAAATGCTGTCATTGTTGGAATACCAGAGAAAGCACAGAACACCCTTATGGCTGCTCAATTGAAGGACCCCCCCCCCAGTAGCTTTTGCCATGGATCTGGATGAAATCCACAGAGTAGAAGATCTATTTGGATAGAGGCAGTAACATAGAGGGATAAACCTTGCTCTGCCATGATGTGGGCACTACTTCCATTATTATCGGTTTGTCCTTATTTATTTGTTGTAGTATTCCCTTCCAAAGTATACTCTCACTTGCATGCTTAAACATCACAAGAGATAATGCAAAGATTTCAAAGGTTCAAACAAAATTCAGACACAACATTAAATGCTGATGTTTAATAGAGCACTGGAGTAGCCCAAGCCAATGGGTTTATATCCTGATATGAATTTGGCCAAATGGCCGGCTTTTCTAAGCCCCCAAAATTCAGACCAGCAACATTAAAAATTTTCTGAATGTTTAATTCATA
>NC_056735.1:1343581123-1343589913 GCF_019279795.1 Protopterus annectens | reverse complement strand
ATATATATATATATATATATATATAAATAACAACAAATGTTTCTATCGGGCAGAGACCGCGCTAAGTAAGTAAATGGTCAAAGTAATTATAAAAATAATGTTGAAAACCCCGGGTTTAACGGCGCATTCAAGGTTAGAAACATAGATATGCGATGTACAGCACGTCTGTTCAGTCCCAAGTTCACGAAACACCACAATTCATATATCTGCTGTAATAAGTAAAAAGGAATCTTTTCAGACCCAAATGCATACAGTTCCACATAAACACAGCACGAGCAGTTTGAAATCAAACAGTCAGTCTATTCAGACCAAACTTAGTATGTTATTCCAATGTTCTTCAGGCAAAAAACGGAGAGAATATAATCCAGAGTAATAACTGCTTGGTATTGCAAGAAGCAACTGTGAGCTGCCATTGATAAGCTTTTTCAAACCAGTACAAAGCATACTGCAGTACACCAATTTATATAATAACATTAATTGATTATTCAATTAAAAAATTCAATTTCAATTGATTAAGCAAGTGCATTACTTAAAGGCATATGTGTATATATATATATATATATAGAGAGAGAGAGAGAGAGAGAGAGAGACAAAAGTGCATAAACAAATTAATTCAATACTTTAATATAAATAATTTAAAAATAAATTAAACGTGTGTATATATATATATATATATATATATATATATATATATATATATATATTATAATATATTTAAAAAGTATTTAAAACATTTACTTCTACCTAACAGTAATTTAAACCAAGCAGAATAAAACTGACAACCTAGCATCTTCTCTTTTTTAGTATAGGTTTTAATGGAATTCTGTCATTTAAACTTGGGGGGATATGTGCTCTTGTTTTAATTATCCATTCAGCTTCTGCTGATTCTGTAATATTCTGTAATATTTCTAACATCTCCCCCTCTATCATTAACTTTAATTACTTGTAAACAGAAACGCGTGAAGGTGGCGTGTGAGTTTTCGTATGTATTACATGTTTGGATCAACGATTCAGTTCAGATTTCAATTCGCGATTCGATATAAATGTTCTCCTCGATGTATGCTCTTTTTAGCATTCTTGTCAAGTTTTGCCAATATAAAAAGCACAAACATGATGAAACATCTGAGCCATATAGACCACGCGGCTTGGTTTCACACCATGCTAACCACTTATATTAAAAATCTCAGCTGTAATTGGGTGCATAAAAATATTCATATCACTTACGTGGACACAAAAGTTACATTTATTACAAGGTTTCACACCACAAATATATATATGATTGTCATTATTAAATTGATTTTTACAACATAACATTCTATATAAGTTATTTGCATTTTTATAAGCAAATTTTGGTTTGGATTCTAAAAACTTGGAAATTTCAGGGTCCAATTGTAAAATGTCCCAATATTTTTAAATGGCTCCTTTTATATAACTTATATCTTTAGTGTATTGTAAAGTAAACCTAACTTTAGTGTTGCTTACATTGATAACATTAGTTGTGGTTCTATATTCTGTTAAATCCTGTTCTGAGAATACAGGACATGCACTGTTATTTCGAAGATCTTTAACCTCATTAAAAACAGCATCTATTTCTATAGGCTTATACCTCCTTTCAATAAATTTGTTACGTAAGTCTGTTAGTTCTTCATTAAAGTTCTGCAAACATGGATTTAACCTAGACATTCTCATGCCTTGCCCTTTAAGGACATTTTTTGAAAACATGAGGAGGATGGTATACTTTCTCTAAAAGAAGAGTGTTTCTATAACATGGCTTACGGTGCAATACACTCGTTGCAGGTTGAAAATGACCATCATTTAATCGCCATATGTTAACATCCAAAAAGGACATCTGCAAAATGCTGAATAATTCATGGTGAACTTCAAGAAATGGTTAATGCATTACATAACATGTCTCCCTCAAAAATCAATAAATCTGTATATTACCACCATTTCATGAGGAAAAATAAAATCATCCACAAAACGTTTATAAAATATAACATGACTTCTATATAATTCTAGCATAAATAGTTTGTCCTCTTCCCATAGTGTTTATGATTAGGTTGGATGTGTAGCTATTGGGCAGCAAGCGAGCGCCCAGGTAGCATTACCATCCCTTTGTAAATAAAAAGTCACGACATGCAAAAACATTACTTTCTAGCACTATTTCCAATAATGTACATAAGAAATCAACTTTAGTGGGTGTTAAGTTTGTATACAAACTCAAATATTTCTGAATGAAAGAAAGTCCTTCATCATTGGGTATATTAGTAAACAAGGAATTCACATCCATAGTGACATGATAAAGGTCAGGCACATTATTGTATGGTTGTATAGCTTGATAAAAATCCAATAAAAACTGTTTTGAATCTTTAAGGATAACGCCATTTTTGTTAACATATGGTTTCAGCATTTTTTCTATATAAAACGATATATTCTCCGTTACCCATCCTCGACCCGAGACAATGGGTCTCATGGGAGGGTTTAAGGGATTTTTGTGAATTTTGGGTAGACCTCTTATAACTGGTACAGTGGGTTCATCTATTATTAAATAATCAAGTAATTGATAATCCATGATACCTAACTTATGCATATCTTGTAAGTTGTTATATACTCTTAGAATTATAAATTGAACATCATCAGACATTAACAACTTGTAATATTTGGTATCTGCTAACATGTTTGTCATTCTGTTATTATAATCCATACTGTCAAATACAACAACAGGACCACCTTTATCAGCAGGTCTTATAGAAATAATTTTGTCTTGCATTAGATTTCTTAAAGATTTCCTCTGTCTGAAATTCAAATTGTTCTTCATGGATATATGTTTACTGTCATGAATGTTATAAAGCTCTTTTTCAACTGCTTTACTGAAAACATCTATTGTTGGATGTAAATTTGGTATAAATAAACTAGGTTTTTTGAATGTATTAGTATTAACAAAATTCTCCTGACCCGAGAACATAACCTTAAGTTGTAAATTCCTTGTGAACAATTTTAAGTCTAAAATAGTATCTGTAATATAGCTTTGTTTGGATGGAACAAATGACATGCCTTTATTAAGAACTTCTAGTTCATATTATCTAAAGGTCTGTGTGACATATTGTAAACTAACCCAATTTCTGCCACATCTTTTTTAAAGTTGGTTCCCTGATATCGTTGGTGGGGGCCTTTCGCTTTTGTCTGCCTCTGCTCATTGAGCGATTCCTGCCCTTCTGATAATTGTCCGCTATGGGGAAAGGATGTGAGAGTTCACCTTGTGAATCTCCAGGTAGATTACGTGTTTTACTACGCACTACCTGCAATGGATTCACCAACATAGTGGATGCATTGTTGTCATTAACTAAGTCAAGTGACATTGCACTACTCTGTGCAGACTTATTTGCATTGCTCATAGATGTAGTGTTACTATTCCCATCTTTCTTATCAGTTACAGAATCATTATTAACTGAAGTTGTACTTGGTACACTGTTAGTCAAAACAACATTATTATCACTATTAACTGCAGAAACTGCATCAGTAGAGGTAGTGTTAGGTACATTATTAATTAACAGTGAATTATTATTAGTATTGTCATGACTTTGAGTATTAGCATTATACCTAGGCCAAGTAAAAACTTGTCCGTTCAAAAAATCATGATTATCTCTTGTAAGTTTGTGCTTTTTCTGCTCATATAAACGTTTTTCATATAACAATACATTATCCATAATGCGATCAATTTTTGAGTCTGTTAACTGTTCATTAAACTTATCATACAGCTCAGTCTGTCTCTTTAGAATGGATTCACGTAACAATAATTCCTCAGGTAAAAAATACTCATTCATGAGCTTCATGTAATTCAAGCTCACCTCTATATTCAACTGTTGCCAACGCCGTAACAGTTCAGGATACGTATCTCTTGTAGTCGGCATTTTTAAGACTCTAAGTCCGCGTGGAATAATTCTTTTACTGATGCAGATCTCAAAATGAAAGCGTTGCATCTGCAGACGCTTAAGTTTGAGAAGTTCAAATTCCAGTGAATTCAGTTCCATATTCAGTTTATTAATGTCTTCGCTATTAAGCGGATGTTGAATATCAGAGGGAGCATAATTATAGTCAAACAAAGGATTAGTGCTGCTGTCAATGCAGCGTTGTAGTCGTTCATGTAACGACCGTTTACTAGACAGATTAACTGGATTGTAAGGAAGTTCTACGTTTACGTCACTTCCGTTAGGAGCTAGTTCAGCCATGGACTCTCCGTGGATAACGAAAACCAAATAAGATATAAAAATAAATAACAAAAGTTTCCACGGCAGAGACTGCGCTGTAAGCAGGTAAATGGTCAAAGTAATTATAAAAATAATGTTGAAACCTGCTTAACGGCGCACCAAGGAGAACATAGATATGCGATGTACAGCACGTCTGTTCAGACCCAAGTTCACGAAACACCACAATTCACGTATCTGCTGTAATAAGTAAAAAGGAATCTTTTCAGACCCAAATGCATACAGTTCCACATAAACACAGCACGAGCAGTTTGAAATCAAACAGTCAGTCTATTCAGACCAAACTTAGTATGTTATTCCAATGTTCTTCAGGCAAAAAATGGAGAGAATATAATCCAGAGTAAAAACTGCTTTATTCAAAAGAATGGTGAGCGCTTTCGCTGATAAGCTTTTTCAAACCAGTACAAAGCATACTGCAGTACACCAATTTATATAATAACATTAATTGATTATTCAATTAAAAAATTCAATTTCAATTGATTAAGCAAGTGCATTACTTAAAGGCATATATATATATATATATATATATATATATATATATATATATATATAGACAAAAGTGCATAAACAAATTAATTCAATTCAAATGAGATTTTTAATATAAGGGTTAACGCCAATTGTGAAACCAAGCACGTGGTCTATATGGCTAGATGTTCATCATGTTTGTCTTTTTATATTGGCAAAACTGACAGAATGCTAAAAGAACGCATCAGAGAACATTTATATCAGATACGAATTAAATCTGAACTGAATGCGTTGTCCAAACATGTAATACATACTGAAAACTCACATACCTTCACGTTTTCTGTTTTACAAGTAATTAAAGTTAATGATAGAGGGGGAGATGTTAGAAATATTACAGAATCAGCAGAAGCTGAATGGATAATTAAAACTAGAGCACATATCCCCCCAGGTTTAAATGACAGAATTCCGTTAAAACCTATACTAAAAAACAGAAGACGCTAGGTTGTCATAGTTTTATTCTGCTTGGTTTAAATTACTGTTAGGTAGAAGTAAATGTTTAAATACTTTTTAAATATATTATAATATATTTTAATATATATATATATATATATATATATATATATATATATATATATATATATACATGTTTAATTTATTTTTAAATTATTTATATTAAAGTATTGAATTAATTTGTTTATGCACTTTTGTCTCTATATATAGATAAATGTGTGTGTGTGTGTGTGTGTGTGTGTGTATATATATATATATATATTGTGTGTATATATACTAATTTAATAAACCCCACAAACTGATTTATTTGCTTTTCTACTGCTTTTGACCTCCTTTGGTTCCACATTTCATGAATCTTGTGCTTGTGAACTTTGGACTGATTTCATGACCACGCCAACTTTGTTTGTTGTTGGATTAGCTGTTGAATGATACTTTATGCTGCTGCTGTTTCCTTTGGACTACTTACAGGACCACGCCTATCATGCTTGTTGATGGACTAGATTTCTAAAGACACACAACTTTGCCGTTGTGCCTCCTTCAGCAGAAGTTTTCTGTGAGTATTTTTCAACTTTGAATTTTGGTAGTTCCACGCGGAAGGGCATTATTTTTCTCATTTTTGACTTTTTGGGCACCACTGTTTCTGCTTTTTATACTTCATTTACCGCTGGAACACCATGGAAGGGTTAGAAAGTGGAGATTTGAGAGGCAACAACACTGTTAACACAGCCTTACAGGCCACCAGACTTAAAGATGTTTTGTTGGCAGCCTCTAATCCTTTGTTATTCATGGATACTGTTATCTCTGATAATAATACAAATGAACATATTGTTGATGAACAATTGGTCAAAACCTTGAAAAGAGACATAGAAAATGCTTTGTTTAAATTTAAACGTTTACAGACTCAGCGTTTCCACATGGAAGCCTCCTTGGACTGCCATGTTATCCCGAGGGGTCTTCGTGTTTTAAATATGCCCACGTATGGCAATTTATACCCCCAATTACTCAGTCAATGGCAACAAATTAACTTGGCAACCAGTAGAGCTTACATGAAGTTATTAGTGGATTTTTTCAGACCTATAGAAAATCAATTACTTGAAGACATTGTTTCGTCTCAGAATAGACTTATAGATGTTTATGGTGCGGATTCTACCGAAGTCTTTATACAGGAACTTATGGATCGGGTTTCTCGATACGAGCGTACCTTATTGGTCCAGAAAAGAAAGAAGTTAAATAGAGACATTGAGGATTTTAACAAACAGAATGTATTTGTTTGGCCTAGATATAATGACCACACTGTTGCGATGAACACACGTGTTCAAAACACAAACAACAGACAAGACAGACCTCACAACAATGATTCTAATGAACATCTGGTATCGAAACCACAGAACATTGGACCTAAACAGGGCATGGTACCTGGAACTAGATCTGAATAGGAAGAACACACTGACGTCACTGCTGCATTAAACATCACTTCCCCTGAACCAGTTCGATCAGTGTATACTACACCGGATGACACCTTTCCTAACCGACTAGATGATGGTTTGTCCACCACCAGTGGAACCAATACCGTCAACAGTCTATCCAGTGTAGTAAGGCGCAAAATAGAATTAGAAAAAACAGGCAACAACAATTTTCCTACTGCCCCTTTTCCGATCAGGACAGGGAGAAAGGGATCACTGGATTCCGACAACTTCAGAGGAGTAAAAAGAAAAGATGTTTTTCCACAACAGAACCAACACACATTGAAGAAGCTTTGGAATCAAGGAACTTTAGTATACAATCTTTCCAAACATGAATTAACTTCAGCTGAGACTTCACTTCTTAATAAGGGCATGAGTTTTATACCCAGTTCGAACATCGATATTAGTGAAGCTCTACTAGCTGTTCGGGTATTCACGCGTAATGTTGCCCTAAAACTCTGCTTCAAACACGAAGCAGACAATCAACAAGAACATGTTTTATTTAGAAGAAAGAGCACTTACTTACCTCCCTCTACAGCTGAACTGGATGTTTTCCTTAAAGCAGTAGAACAAACGTTATATAATGACCTTACTCTTTACAATAAAAACAAAAACAGCAACCTTTCCCAAGAAGAAAAAGAAGCTTTGTTCAGCTTAAAAAACAATGTCTATATTACCATCTGTCCTGCTGACAAAGGAGGCCCGGTAGTAGTTATGGACTCCAGTTACTACAACATTAGAATGACTGAAATGCTGACTAGTGAAGCATATGAAACCATTCCAAAGGATCTTGTGGATGAAATAATACAGAACATTAATAACTTAATTGACTGTAGGGATCTCAACATCATATCCGAGGAATTGCTGAATTTCTTCACAGTAAGGAGTCCTCAAGTACCCGTTATCCATGGATTACCTAAAGTGCACAAAAATCCAATTACCCCTGATTTAAGGCCTATTGTATCAGGTTCAGGTTGGTCAACTGAACCCTTATCTGTTTACTTAGAACATGAACTCAAAAAAGTTCTGAGTAATTACACTCACATCTTGAAAGATACAGAACAGTTCTTGGTCGACTTGTTTCAGCATTCACATCACAAACCAGACATGAATGACATCTATTTAGTCACGATGGATGTAGTCTCTTTATTTACCTGCATACCGAACCATGAAGGCATTGACCGCTTGAAATCACTATTAGGTGAACTGGTGACTCATGACCCTCAGAAAATTGATTTTTTATGCTTACTTTTGGAACTCATATTAGAAAACAATGTCTTTCTCTATGATGGTAAATATTACAGACAGAAAAAAGGTGTAGCGATGGGCACAAGCTGTGCAAACAGCTATGCGAACTTAGTGATGGTCACATGGGAACTCACCCATATATTTAACCAGCCCAACATAACATTTTATCGAAGGTTTGTAGATGACCTGTTTTTTCTATGGAAAGGTTCACAGGAAGAACTCACAACACTTGTAGGAAACATCAACAATGAGGAATGTTTTCTGAAGTTCACATTGAACTACTCATTGAACAGTGTCGACTACTTAGATACTACAATATACAAAAAGGAAGGTAGACTGTCTACTAAGGTATACCGCAAACCTTGCTACACCCCAGCATTCTTACACAGAACGAGCATGCACAACCCTACCATTTTTGGAAATATTATCAAGGGTCAGGCTATGAGGCTATCTAGGCTCTCATGTGAAGATACATCTTTTCACAATGAATTAAAACAACTTGAGACTGGCCTCATTAACAGGGGCTACAGTAAACACGATATTTCTAGGGTTTACTCCAATATGAATAACTACAGGCAAACGAGAGCAAAACCTTATTTCTCTGAAAGCAGTTCGCAAAGGTGCAAAAGAAACACAAACAGTAAACCTTCCAGACAAGCCATCATTCTTCCCTATTCTAATAACATCTCCACTGCAGAACATGCCATAGCAATGCATTGGAACATATTGATGGCAGACAAAAATATTGCTGAGATCATTGGAACTCATCCATTGTTTATATATAGCAACAAGGTCAACCTCAAGAGATCACTTTGCTATAGAACAGAAAACAGGAGAAT
>NC_056735.1:1343556123-1343573623 GCF_019279795.1 Protopterus annectens | reverse complement strand
AGACTGGTTTTACACACACAAGAGACTGGAAGGAAAAGACAATGACAACAGATGCATAGTAGGACAGGCCATTCTAGACTTTTGTCCTCTGTATAGCATATTCCTTGTTGGTACCCAATATATGGTTAACAGAGTGATACTTGCAAGATCTACATCAGCATGCATCCCTGGTAGACTTCCCCCTAGGAAGGAGAGTGTACTCTCTGATTTTACACATTGCAAACTCCCTAGTGAAATGGTTTGTCGCCAGCCTAATCACTGGTAGCCGCAATTAGCTGCAAACAGGGGTTAGAGAAAATTAGGAATGATCCTAATAAGATACGATAAGATATGATCGACTTTTGAAAAGCCGACCATGGGGAACTGGCCTGCTATCTCCGTACAGTGCGGAATGGGAAAATTTCCCTCTTCTGCATTGTAGTGCAATCTGAGTTGGTATATTTAAGTTACAGGGGGGGTACAGGGGGCAGAACCCCCCACGGGGGGGTGCAGGGGGGCAGAGCCCCCTGCTAACAGTTTAAGGTAAGTGTTTGTTTGTTGTGTTTTTTGTGTTTATTTTACATGGTCGTCTTTCAAAAAGTCGATCATATGGTCTCGGCCATATGAAAGTCGACTTTCTGAAAAGTCGACCATGTAAAGTAGACCCGTGCGTGCATGTGTGCGTGCATGTGTGTGCATGTGTGCATGCATGTGTGTGTGTGCATGCATGTGTGTGTGCATGCATGTGTTTGTGTGTGTGTGTGTGTGTGTGTGTGTGTGTGTGTGTACAAGCACACACTGTCAAAAACTTAAGATACGTTAAAGTTTTTTTTTTTTTTTTTTTTTTTTTTTTATTTACTATATTTTTTCTTCTGGACAGACCTGTAAGGGTTCAAATCTCAGAAACACTGGTAGCATTTTTGCAGGCTGTGTACAAGGACTCAATAGCAGAAGTGTGAATAATGTTTGGACACACAAAGTAGTATCCAGTTTGTGTGCATCAGGGTTCAGCTTTGAGCCTGCTTATTTTAATACTGATGATGGACTACATCAGGAAATGGTTTGGAAGGGACAGACCTATAAAGTTCTGTACAGACTGTGTGGTATTGTAAGCAGACTCTGAACAGAAACGTCAGCAAATGATAGGGGACTGGAATTCAAAACTGAAAGTACATGGAATGAAACGCAGACAGCGGGCATGGCAGCAAGTTTGGGAGGTCAGAACAAGCTGAAAATTGAGATAGAAGGGAACTATCTGGGGAGATGTGCTAGAGGAGAAGGGAAGTCTAAATGAGGATATCAGAGCTAGAATCAGAGTTTCTGAAGCAAAGTGGCACAAAGTGTCAGGGGTAGTCCACAATGGAAAAATGCCAAAATGCCAAAGAAATTAAAATGTAAGGTGTACAAAACAGTGGTGTGACCAGTGTTGCTGTACTGCACAGAAGCCTGGGCAGTGAAGGCAGCGCAGCTAATAAAGTTTGATGGGATGGAGGGGTGAATGTGCCTAAGACAATTAATAGGATATACACTGTAGGATGGATGAAGAAATTAGGGTATTGATGGGGACGCCAAAGTAGCCTCAGTTGTAGATATCCAGGAGAAGGGATTATGATTAAGTTTGTCACATGCAAAAAAGCTGAATTTCAGCTTGATAAAGCAGATTGTGGTGAAAAGGCAAGAGGTGATGAGTATGAGTGGAAAGGATTGCATGAGAGAAGACTGGTGACAGGTAGGCATGACTGTCAAGTAAGGTAGAAGAGTGTCTGTGAATTGAGAGAGGTGGTCACAGTTGTAGCAGTACCCTGACCCCATGTAAAATTGAATAAGGAAGCTGACCACACAGTGTGCAAAACCCAGAAGCTAAAGGATAAACTAAAGCTACCCATTGCATATTCTGAAAATATATGCACAACAGAAAAAGGTAGTGGTATCCAAAAACGGTCTGCCATGACCAAGTAGTTTTAATAAACAATTAGTTTTTTACTGTGGCATCCACTTGTCTGCCTTTGTTAACTGGTAAACGAGCAATTGAATGGCTCATAACCCTAAAAAATACACACTTGCACACATGTAAAATGTCTTAAAGTCCACCTAAAAAAAAACAATTTGCAAGATTTGAATGAAATATTTAAGAAACTAGGAATAAAAATAGCTTATTTTGTAATCCAGACTTAAAAATGTCCATGTTACTATAGCGATTAGAGAATGAAGAACAATGCAGAAGTTGATCTTCCTGAGCTATGCAGAGAAATTACCATTTTATTTCCTTCATAGTATTGTTGAAGAACTTTCAAGCCAATCTACATTCATGGACTACATAAGTCCACAAGGACTGCTAACCTACCAAACCTCAACTCCTTAACTAAGTGAAAAAATACTGTATTTGAATTACCTTCACCAAAAGACACATGAACCAGTTGTCCTTATCCACATCTCCAGGTACATTACCAAGACATTTAAAGTGAACATTTGAAGAGACCACCGTCCATATTCCCAAACAGAGCATGGCATCAATGTAAAGTCTGAAGGAAGAAGTGCAATGGACAACAGTGTTATCTTAATTCATTAGTGGTGTTTAAGCAACATCATCCTAACAGATGAAAGTGCAGCGGCAGTGCCTTACTTTTTATAAGACATTTGAGAAGAAGGTTCTCTCCTGAATGCTGTAACATAACTGAATTGTCTGGTGAAAGACAAGCAAGGCAAGTACCCCTGAATCTCCTCTTGGCTATTGAACCTCTACATAATTATTTTACAACTTCCTTTTTTGCTCTAGACTTTGCAGATGCATTAAAACTATGCTGAAATATATTCTGATGCATTAGAAGTGGCATCTTACTTGCTCTTTGTTTCTGTATGTCTTGGACACTTGTTACTTTGTGCAGCCCATTTATACAAAGAGGTGCTTTTTAGAGCCACCTGTATTTGTTACACTAACTGCCCTGGTGGTTTAAGATTACAGATTGTGCTGTACTTCTATCTCCAGTTACAGTTTACTTGCATGGTTTTATCTAGGATCATGGATACGTTCTTGTTAGCTTGTAAGCTGTGCCTTTTTGTGTTTGTTAGACAGCGTGTGCAATTGATATTTAAAGGCAGCTATATTTCACTTGCTGTCCCCCTGTACCAGACACTTTTTTAACATGAGCCATGTGCTTGTATTTGCTTTGCTGTCTTATATGAAGCACAGTAGATAGACATGTTTGATTTACAAGAAACTATAACTTGAGTTCCACTGTCTTAAGTTTCAGTAAGTTTTTGTGATATTGCCCTCTGCAGTTAAATCCACAGAGATAGTTTGGCTTGTGTATAATAAGGTGTACATAACTGACAGTGGTTATGTCCTACGTTAACTAGCAGCAGCTTCACGGCTGTGTGTCCTGAAACAAATTATAAGCAACAACTTCATGGCTACAACATGCCCCAGTGAGGCCTGACATACTTTACGTCTCACATATAAAGTTGTGTAGATAACTTGATAATGCTGAGTGCAAACTTTTTTTGTGGGGCATCAAAGCAAGTGTATAAGCTAAGACGGGGGTGGGGAGTAGCTGCACCCAGTTAATAAACTGATGACTGCAAAAAAAAAAAAAAAGTGGGGGCAGTGATGAATCCTTACAAACAAGCCTATTTACTGTTTGGCAAGATTTTGGGTCTAGTGACATCATTTTTTAATAATTACAAGACAAGTATTAAAAATGTTTTTGTGATTAATCATCACTGATGACATTTGGTAATATTTAACAAAAGTTGTATGCAGAACTGATTGAAAGTGTCTGGTAAATGGAATGCTATAGAGAGAAAAGTATTTTCTCAGCTCCCAAACACTCAGTCATTTTAATAGGTTGCACCTGCATCACAATCCTGAATAGTATAAAGTGGGGATTGGAAAATGAATCCTGTGGCTTGGATTATGGCTTCAAACTTTCCTTCTACTACACTGCTTTTAGTTTTTCATGCCATTACCTTTCCTGCATGCTGCAGGATGAAATATGTTTATTGGGCTTCAATTCTTCTTCATCTTTCGGCTGTTCCTGTTAGGGGTCGCCACAGCGGATCATCTGTTTCCATTTCTTCCTGTCCTCTGCATCATGCTCTTTCACACCAACTCCTGCATGTCCTCTCTCACCACATCCATAAACCTCATCTTAGGCCTTCCTCTTTTCCTCTTACCTGGCAGCTCCATCCTTAGCATCCTTTTCCCAATATACCCAGCATCCCTCCCCAGCACATGTCCAAACCAATGCAATCTCGCCTCTCTTGCTTTGTCTCCAAACTGAACAACCTGAGCTGACCTTCTAATATACTGATTCCTAATCCTGTCCATCCTAGTCACACCCAGTGCAAATCTTAACATCTTTAACTCTGCCACATCCAGCTCTGACTCCTGCCTTTTTGACAATGCTACCATCTCCAACCCGTATAACATAGCTGGTCTCACTACCCTCTTGTAGACCTTCCCTTTCACTCTTATTGGTACCCATCTGTCACAAATCACTCCTGACACTCTTCTCCACCCATTCCATCCTGCCTGTACTCTCTTCTTCACCTCTCTTCCACACTCACCATTACTCTGAACTGTTGATCCCAAGTACTTAAACTCATCCACCTTTACCAACTCTACTCCCTGCATCCTCACCATTCCTCTACCCTCCTTCTCATTTACACACATATATTCTGTTTTAGCCCTGCTGACCTTCATTCCTCTCCTCTCCTCTCTAAAGCATATCTCCACCTCTCCAGGGTCTCCTCAACCTGGTCCCTACTCTCACTACATATCACAATGTCATCTGCAAACATCATAGTCCACGGGACCTCCTGTCTAATCTCATCTGTCAACCTGTCCATCACCACTGCAAATAAGAAAGGGCTCAGAGCTGATCCTTGATGTAAACCCACCTCCACCTTAAACGTATCTGTCACTCCCACCGCAGTCCTCACCAATGTCACACTACCCTTGTACATTTCCTGTACCACTCTTACATACTTCTCTGCCACTCCCGACTTCCTCATACAATACCACAACTCCTCTCTAGGCACCCTGTCATATGCTTTCTCCAAGTCCACAAAGACACAATGCAACTCCTTCTGACCTTCTCTGTATTTCTCCAACAACACTCTCAGAGCAAATTTTGCATCTGTAGTGCTCTTTCCTGGCATGAAACCATACTGCTGATCACTAATCATCACCTACCTTCTTAACCTAGCTTCCACTACTCTTTCCCATAACTTCAAGCTGTGACTGATCAGTTTTATCCCTCTGTAGTTACTGCAGCTCTGCACATCATCCTTATTCTTAAAGATGGGTACCAAAACACTCTTTCTCCACTCCTCAGGCATCCTCTGACTTTCCAAAACTTCATTAAACAATCTGGTTAAAAATTCCACTGCCATTTCTCCTAAGCACCTCCATGCTTCCACTGGTATGTTATCTGGGCCAACAGCCTTTCCATTCTTCATCCTCTTCATAGCTGTCCTTACTTCCTCCTTGCTAATTTGCTTCTCTTCCTGATTCACTATCCCCACATCATCAAACCTTCTCTGTCTCTCATTCTCTTCATTCATCAGCCCTTCAAAGTACTCTTTCTATCTACTCAACACACTCTCCTCACTTGTGAGTATGTTTCCCTCACTGTCCTTTATCACCCTTACCTGCTGCACATCTTTCTTAGCTCTGTCCCTCTGTCTAGCCAGTCGGTACAGGTCCTTTTCACCCTCTTTAGTGTCCAATCTCTCATACAACTCTCTGTATGCCTTATCCTTAGCCTTCGCCACCTCTCTCTTTGCCATGCGCCTCATCTCCGTATACTCATGTCTACTTTCTTCATCTCTTTGACAATCCCATTTCTTCTTCGCCAGCCTCTTCCTCTGTATAGTCTCCTGTACTTCCTCATTCCACCACCATGTCTCCTTCCTCTGTCCAGATGTCACACCAAGCACGTTCCTAGCAGTCTCCCTTACTAGCTCTGCTGTAATTACCCAGTTATCCGGTAACTTTTCATTGCCTCCCAGTGCCTGTCTTAACTCTTCCCTGAACTCCACCTCACAATCACCCTTTTTTAACTTCCACCATTTAATCCTTGGCACTGCTTTCACACTCCTCCTCCGCTTCTTGATCACCAACATCATCCTGCAGGCCACCATTCTATGCTGCTTAACTACACTTTCCCCAGTCTCCACTTTAAAGTCTCTAATCTCCTTCAGACTGGCCTTTCTACATAGGAAATAATCCACCTGTGTGCATCTTCCTCCACTCTTGTACATCACCCTACGCTCCTACCTCTTCTTAAAATACGTATTCACCACAGCCATGTCCATCCTTTTCGCGAAATCCACAATCATCTGACCTTCTGCATTCCTCTCCTTAACACCATACCTACCCATCACTGCCTCATCCCCTCTGTTCACTTCACCAACATGCCCATTGAAGTCCACTCCAATCACTAATCTCTCACCCTTGGGTACACTCACCACTACTTCATCCAACTCACTCCAAAATGTTTCTTTCTCATCCATCGCACACCCAACTTGTGGAGCATATGCAGTAACAACATTCATCATTACACCATCAATTTCTAGCTTCATAAACATCACTCTATCAGACACTCTCTTCACCTCCAAAACACTCTTGGCATACTGTTCCGGTAGGATAACCCCTACCTCATTTCTTCTGCCATCCACACCATGATCGAACAATTTGAACCCGCCTCCTATACACTTGGCCTTACTTCCCTTCCATCTGGTCTCTTGCACACGCAATATATCAACCTTCCTTCTCTCCATCATATCGGCTAGCTCTCTCCCTATACCAGTCATACTGCCAACATTCAAAGTTCCTACCCTCAGTACTGCACTCCTAACCTTCCTCCTCTCTTCCTGCCTTCGGGCATGCCTTCCCCCTCTTCTTCTTCGGCCAACAGTAGCCCAATTTCCGCCAGCACCCTGTTGGCTAACAGTACTGGTGGCGGTCATTGTTAACCCGGGCCTCGACCGATCCAGTATGTAATTATGAAAAGTTCTCCGCATCAGTAATTTTTGGCAGCGATTTTATGCCGGTTGCCCTTCCTGACGCAACCCTCCCCATTTATCCGGGCTTGGGACTGGCACGAAGAAATGCAATGGCTTGTGCATCCCCAGTGGCTGGGTTTTATTGGACTTCAATTAACTGTGCTTTATGTTGCCAGTTTGGTGATGGTGGCATGGGATGCTAGCAAAATTGGTGCTGCCAAATAAGCAATGGATGATGCATAAAAACTTTTTTTCCAGTTACTGATCTTAAATCTCCTCGTTGTAGTTCAGCTTTTTTCCAATAATCATCACCCGTTTGTACTGTGTATAAACCCTCCTTATTTAGAAGGAAGGAAGGAAAATGGGCATTAGGACCAGGAGCCATCACAATACAGGCAGGACAGGGACTGAATTTTTTTTATTTATGCTACATCTTGTAATTCACAAATATGTAGCATGGATGGCAGTAACCACCAGTTTTTGGTAACAATTTGTAATAGTAGCTATATGACCTGCAATGGCAGGAAATCCTATGGTATTGCATCCCTCGTCTTTTACCCTCTTTCCAAAAGGGATGGAGAGGAGACATAGCTTTCATTTGCTTTCTCTCTCACTGCTAACACTCCTGTCTGATCACAAATCAAAGACAGAATACAAACATGGTGGTCTGACATGTTGCCACTGGTCAGTGTGAAGTATACAGGCTCTTTCTATAAGAAATAATTAAAAATCAAATTAACCAGATCACTTGAAAGAGCCACTTTTTTCATGGGCATATTATTTCTGTGAACAAAGAGTTAGAATTTTGTAAAGAATGCAGAGTTTTATATTGTAATTTTATATATATTTTTTTAAATTAGCATTTTGTTCATCTTCTAGTAGCAATTCAGGTATAGGTAAACAGATGAGACTTTTTTTGCAGCTTACAGTATCATCTTATCAGCATACAAGTAACTCCAGAAAAGTGTTACTGATGATTATTTCAGCAACAGTAGCTTCCTACATTGCTCTCCCCAAAGTCCACATAAAACATCTAAACAATTCATAGTGTTTCAGTTCTTCCTTCTTACATCATTAGAGAGGTGTCAAACTATACAGCATGACTATTAATGCCTCTTAAGGGCCTTTCACAACACCCCAAAAGATTTTGGGAGAGAAACAATATGTAGGTGCTATGTCCAGAGCCCTGGGGGGGCATGTCAGTAGTAACTAATATGTTAAATGAAAGGTACTGCTTACTCATTAGTGCATTATGGTTAGAGAGTCTGTTAGCAGTAGTTCAAGTAATATAGTGATTGATATTTAAACTGGTATGAGCAATAACTTGACTTTAGAAAGGATAAAAATATGAAATGCAAGTTTAATCCGCAAACCAGCTTTATGAAAAACCTCTTAGAACGTCAACAGTGAGCCTTTACAGAGTAACAATAAAAAATGGTTTACATAAGAAACCAGAGTTAAATAGCAGCTCATCAAATGCATTCATTTGTCATTGCTGAACTCCAAAGGTTCATAGGTAGGTACTAGGCTATCAGCCCAAAGGCCTAAGTAAGCCTAACCAACAAGGTTCCTTGGCTTACGCCACCCAAGAAAGTTAATTTCCAGTACTGTTAAGTTATGTAGGTGAGACTGGGAGAAGTCTATGTGTTAGACTGTATGAACATGTGACAAGTTATTACAAAAGCAGAAATTATAAAAAGTCCTGGAGCGATGCATTTTAATATAGAAAAAATAATGGGGTTAAATTACTTGAAGCTACTATATTGGAACATTTAATGTTTTGCTAGTAGATGTAATAATGAAGTTAAAAATACATTGTAAAGAGGGTATGTACATTAAGTATGGTACTTTTAAAGTCCCATGGGCTTAATGGGGCATTTTTAGAGGTTTTTATTATCAGTTCTAATTAACTGCAAGTGAATTTATTTTATGAAATGTTATTTAAATGTGTTTTTATATGATGAGATGTTATGTTACTGTGCAAAAGGCTCACTGTCAAGGCAGCAAGAGGTTTTACTAAAGTTGTCCTATTTCTTATGTTTATGAACAGGGCCTGCATGAGCAATAATATTGAATTCTGTAGTAAGGTCAAGATATGTGGTATGAGCAGAATGACTTCCATCAGTGGCTTGGTCACAACCTTAAAATAAACCGAATTAAGCAAAAGCAAGACCTGCCTTTCCCAGAACTGCACTGACTAGGATCTGATGTTTGTGAGTTACCAATTCTGTTAGATTAAGATCTGCTGCACGATATTTGCAAATAATACTGGTAAGGATAGCTGGGCAGTAATTTCCAGGGTCAGTTACATCACTGTCCTTGGGTAGCTGTGCCATGGCTGTTGCTTTCCAGAGGTCACATATGTAAGCTGTGTAGAAGCAGAGTTCAAAAAAATATAAGATGTTCAGCAGTAATGTACTTTGTGCTTACAAGGCAGCCTATCATGTTGTCTAGGCCCAAAGAGCTGTAATTTTTAGCTTTGGTAACTGCTTCCAAGGGCCTAGTCCATGGTAACAATGAGTCTTGGGTCCATGATGAGTCAACAGAGGTTACATAAGAGTGTGAGGGCATGGACATTTTTGAACTCAATGTGTCAGCCACGCCATTTGCTATGGGTTTGCTATTTGAGTTCAGTGTGGTACTGGGCATTACTTCTAAAATTTCTACTGTAGTTTAAATAAAACTTATGATTATCTTTCAGGGCATTAACTGCCTTCAGTTTATATTTGGCCTTACTCTTTCTGCTAATGCATTTAAAATTGCTTTTAGACCTACTTATACTCCTTTTGACGGGTGGAAGTCGTTGTATGAATAATTCAATTTTTCTTCTCCTGTTACAAAATTTATCTAATATGCACTGATTCAACTTTACATGAAATTGAGTTGCCTGTAAGTATCAGAGGTAAAAGTGGTAGCTTTAGAGATAATCAGTAGGGGCAAAACAATTTTGGCATTCTTAAGTCTCCTAGCTAGGTACACATGATTGGCTTTGGAGTAGTCCCCAAGTGCAGTTAAACCTGTGGGTGTTTTGTTACAAATTTTGAGGATGTTTGTTTTTAATGTTGAGGGAATAGCTGTACAGGTAAAGGCAGCAGTCATAAGAACAGTGTAAAATATATTTTAGCCTGTCAAGGAAACTTGTGCAATTTAATCTTTGGAGTTGGTGATAATGATATCTAGGAAATGTTGGGCATATATATTGGTAGCTGTGTAAGATACCCAGTTGATGGAGGGATAATTGAGGTAGCGTAGAATTAGGATATTGGGATTAAGAATTTGAGGGGGCTGTGTTAGTTGATGGGATGTGGTAGTTGAATTATATATAATGTGACTATACGTGGATAAAAGCAGATACCCCCTCCCTCAGTATTCCCATATAGTCTGAAAGTATGATTGGTGCTGTACCCTTTTGCAAAGGGATGTTATCAGAACCTTGACACCCAGTTTCTTTAACACATGTATGAATGTGCTCAAATACCAAGAAGGCTGGAGGACATGCAGTTTATTGCTCAAACTCCAAGCACTGAGCAATGTCACATTAATGCAGGCCAGGTTGGAATGTCTAAAAAAATGAACTTTGCCTAAAAATAGGTACTTGGGAGCCAGAAATGAACCAATATGCAGAAGCTCTGAAAAATTAGATGAAGACCATTCCTGGAAAACCAGAGAAGCCTAGCAAACAATTCTTGCCATGCAATCACACATTATATTCTCCCCCACTCCCTCCAAATGATGTCCACTAAATACGCCAGTTATTGAAATCAGTTTGTTTGAAATTGTGGTATCATGCTCTTAGAAAGGAAGGTACTACATAAGACACTTGCCTTACCTGCCTCAAATCTGTGCATACAGAGCTCAGCTGTACTTGTCTGCATCTCCGCTAGGGTATAACATCTAAGGTAATTCATAATAACATGGATGATAATAAGAGTGTTCACATATTTGGAATGAAGGGACCTACGGACTATGGTCACATCCTGAATCCTGATGAGATGGGGGGGGCAATGACCCTATCTCTGCACAGCCTGGTGGGTGGGTCATTAGTGTACTTAGCTGCAGTTTCACCTGCTTCTAATGCTTTACCTTGTGTGACTGTTTCTGAAATTTGTATAAGGATAGATGTGGAGCATGGGTGACCCTGTTAAGTTACAGTGCTAAATGGAAGTCAAGATGTGTTGGAATGAGTAGTGTTGTTTGTTCAAACAAGGTCTTGATAGCATAGATTAAGATTTCTTAACCTCAAAGTATGTTTGTTGGGTAGTTACAATGTAGTTCTAAGCTGTTTACTGACATGCATTGTATGAGAGATTGCACTCCATATTTAACAAGTATTTACACTTTTAATAAGTAGTACTTGTATATGGCAACAGTGATTGCATAAAGCAACCACTGCACTGCTTCATAGTTTCTAAAGGAAAAAGGCTAGCAATAGAAGGGGAAAGAGCAAACTGTGAACCAGTGCCAACAGAGATCAGTATGTGACTAGACATTTTTGACTACCTTACTGGGGAAGTTGCTTTCAGGAAGGAAACATGTGGCAACCATCAGCAATGAAAGAACAAAAACATTGCAGTCTCAACAGTAGGCCTTAAAAGTTATGGTTTCCTCAGTATTAACATGCAGTTATATGATCTAAACTATTTGTAAAGTTATGTGCCAGAAAATCAATGTTTTGAACTGTGATGTTGGAGAAAATTTTTGAGAATGCCATGGATATTTTCACTCTGTCATTTTCTGCTTTTGGACAAATATTCAGTTTCAAGCCACTGTACTATTTTACAGTTTAAAGTGTTAATTGAATAGTTTCAGCAACAGTGTCTGTAGGATTGTGCTTGTTCACCTAAGTGGTAACACAGTAGTACCAGATCTAGTGATTAAAAGATATGGCCTTCTATTGCTTACAGACTTTTCCTTTCTTAGTTCCAGTTTGTCATTTTCTAAACAGCCATTTCTAGCCACATTACAGTTTTGTGGAAAAACTTGCATACTGCTGTACCTGCCATTTGGAAAAGTGTCAGGAATCATAACTAATGGGCTGTGCTTTACTTCAGTGGTGATGCAAAAATAAAACTAAATCCAGTTGGACTAGCAAGGGCATTTTTTTTTATGTCATTCGATGTGCCATCTGCAATGGAGTTATAACCCAGGTGATCTGCTAGCCTACTCTGAATGTTTTCTAGATCTTCCATGAAACTCAAATGAAACCAACTGGTTCAAAATTACCAAGCTCTTTTCTAGGCCCACTCTGATAAAGGGCACTTGTTATCCATAATTTGCATAATTTTCTCATCTGAAAGTTCATGCACATGAAGAGGATTGCCTGTGATGAGAAAACATAAGTGGATTTTTCATCTAAAGGCCCAAATTGTTTAAAGAAAAGTTATGTTTTCCAGGTAACCTTCCATTTTACATAATTAAACATTTTTCTTCTAACTTTGCACTGTGCATATCCAGCTGTGAACAGCACCACAGTGTCTTACTAAACAAGAATATGCCTTTTGTAATGTATTGTACCACTTGTACAATAGAGACCAGACTAGCACTGGAGAGATTTGAATCCCATCTGTGCCAAACGGTATACCACCTAGTTATGAGGGACAGGGGCTGTGGTCCTTGGATCTGCTCCACTGTCCCATATAGATCCTGCGGCTGACAGGATGCTCTTTTGAGTCAGACAACTGATACCAAACAGGTTAAACTTGGACTATTTCATAGAAACCTGATTCTATAACTAATATATCAAATGAAGCACTACTCCAGTAGCATAAAGGGAGTATGCACTGCTGTCATGGGTTGGAACTACCAACATGCACACCTAGACTAGGAATACTCACTTATAACTTCCAGAGATGAGCTTTTGGCATCTCAGACCTTGCTGTTTTGTCATCAGTTTCTCTGAGTGTGTCTTCCCCCTTTGCCCCTTCCCATGGCAACTGCTTTTCAAACAAGCTGTTATTTTGACACATGTGCTTGCAATTCCCAGAGAAGGCTGGCATAATTCTTCAGTTCTTGCAGCTTTCTCCCTGGCATGATAATAGTACCTCCACTCTAGATATCACTAGAGATCAAGCACATCAGTTACTTGGCCACTTTTGATTAGGCCAAATATAAATTATAAAAGTAAAAAAAAAATCTCACTGGTAGCATGCCTCGCAGCTTTGCCAGCTTGCAGTACTAAATAATACCATTTTCTCAATTAAAAAAATAAGTGCCTAAATAAGCAATAAACGCTACCAACATCTTGTGAGAGTAAATTACATTTTACGTAGACAATAAAGAAACAGATTCAGATTAAATACACAGAGCTCAAGCCAATGTACAGAATTTATAAAAGCAACAGACCATTGTACAGACAGAATATTTAAAGAAGAATGTGATGTATACAGCTAAATAAATACCCTGTCTATTACTGAAGCAATATTGGCCACAACTATTCTAAAACTCTAAGTCAGAAAATTAACATAAGGCAGATTTCAAGATTCAAACCTTCAGCAAGATCTCCCATGCAGAACTTTTGTGATGATAATTCTAGAGCACAAAAACATTAACACAACTCTGGCAACAGAAAGCTTAGGGAGGCTATAACAAGGAAGATAAGAGATCCTGTAGAGGTTCTAGAAATATTTTGGAAATTCTGTGAAAGTCTGTATACAGCAGATAAATATGGAAATCATAAAAAGATACAAATGGAAATGTCTATGGAAGAATTAAATATGCCAAGGTTAGAGGCAGATGAGGCTCTATTACTAACAGGATAGGAGGAGATGAGATAAAAGTGGTGATGTGTAACCAGTCTACAGGAAAATCCCCAGGAACAGATGGTATTCCATTGGAAGTTAGGAGGGAAAAAAGCTGATAAAGAACTGGAAGGTTTTGTTGAACCGTTTTTGAGAAGCACTAATCCTGGAAGAAAGCAGTGGTGGTTGTAAAACCTAAAGATGGTAAAGATCCATCAGATTCAGCTTAATACAGGCCCATTTCAATATTGAACCATGATTATAAACTGTTTGTCTCTAATGACTAAAAGAATGGCAAAAGTTGATAGATATGGATTAGTGTGGCTTTGTGGAGGGGAGGTAAACGTTTTGACAACATTAGGTCAATTAGGAGGATATATGAGGGATTGGAGGCAAAAATTAAAGTGGGTGGGTTCCTCTGTGATAATTTCTGCTTGCACAGAGGAACCAGGCAGGAGTGTCCTCTTTTTTTTCCCTTTGTTATTTGCATTATATTTAGAACCATTGGTGAAAAAAATAAGGGAGACAGATTTAAGGATGTAATTGGTATGGTATTCAAGAAAGACTCTCTATTTGCAGATGATATTTTATCCCTGACAAAACCAGAAAATGTCTTTTCAGTGGTGTGAAACATTTGAAGACAGTTTCATATCTCTTCGGGATACAAAGTTAATGAAGCTTAAACAAAGGCAATAGCTGTAAATTAAGTACCTATACAAAAATTGGTTCAGTAGTATCCATATTTATGGGAATGTGATAAAATTAAGTACTTGGGGAGTATGGATTAAAAATGATTCCAGTGTGGCAGCTAAGGATATGTGGGATGAGACTAAACAAAAGATAATGCAAAAACTGAGAATTTGAAAGCTGTTATATGGATATGGATAGTAAGATAACAAGCAGTTAGTGGTTTTAGTCCCTTTAGTCTTACACACAGGTCAGGCATATTTTTATCACCCAGGGGAGGTGCTATGGATAGCAATTAATAAAGAACTGAAGGATTTTATCTGGTAGGGGAATGTGACAAAGGTTAAGTGGGATAAATTGATACTTCCAGTACAACAAGGCAGATTGGGATTACCTGATTTGAAGGGGTATTTCAGAGCTACACAGTTAAGGCTGCTATACATAGCAGAAGTCTATAATTCAAAATGAAACAGGGTGATTATGGAATGGGGAAACACAAGAAACGAGGAACAACTGGGATTCTGGATCTTTAAGGAGAATAACTGTAATCATATGGAGTATTATTTCCATAAAGCGGCAGAAAATATTCTGTGAACTAAGCCAACACTGGAATGGAGAAAGGAAATTCTGCTGATAGGGATGACTGCAAATAGAGATTCGGACAATAGGCAAGATGGGGTTGGAATTTATTGGAGAAAATTGGCAAAGGAACCAAAGTATTTGGAGCAGATAACTAGAGAGGAAAAAGTAATAGAATGGGAAGATGCCAAGAATTTATTTGGACTGCAGGTTAGGGATTGCCAATACTCTGATATCAGTCTTTGATAGGGAAGGCAAAGAGAAATAGGAGGTCCCAAACAAAAGATCAGCACTGGTAGAGTTTTTAATAGAATCTGGAACAGAAGCAGCTGTTTAAGGAATAATTAGTAGAGCATATAAAATATTGCATGGTAACCATAAGAATAAAACGGAGGAGGTTAGAGAAGATTGAGAAGAAAGATTGGAAAAGCAATTCACAAAGAAACAGTGGGGGAATGTATGTATGTCTCGCAAATATGCAACAAAATCTAGAAGATTTAAGATTTTTGCTCAGAAATGTTTTCATAGGTATTTTTTATACCCCAACTAGACTACAGAAAAATTTTCCTCTGGTAAACAAATGTTGTAGGCGTGATGGGCAAGGAAGAGTAATTGGGAACACATTTTTTGAGAGTGTAATGAGCTGGCAGACTTTAAAGATTCCCTGCAGACTACTGTATCAAAGATACTGGGTGAACAAATTGGTGTAACTAGGGAAATGATTTTTCTGAGCTATGATACAGACTCTGAATTGCCTGGACATAGCAAGGCCTTATGAATTAACTTTTTTGGCAGCCACCAAAATTAAATTACTAGAAAATGGAAATCAAGTTCTAAACCAGCTGTACTAGAAAAAGTGAATATAGTAACAGAAATAAAGCAACTGGAATTGGGATCTTTAGAGAAGTGTAGGAGTAAATTGCTTAGAAGAAAAATGGAATTATGGGAAAAATACATAAAGGGGGAGGAATGCGGTTTAAAAAGAAGGCAGGATTTGAATGAGCTTTGTAATGTTTGACTGACAATGATTGGGTAGATTGGTAAGTGATGTATAATGTTTGCAACTAAAATTATGTCAGTATGGTTTATGATGTATAATGCTTGCAACTAAGATTGTCAGAATGGTTTGTTTACATTTATATAAATGTATGATTGCCTCTGTGATAAGTGATACTTTAATAAAAGAGGTTTCTTTTTTTAAAAAAAAAAAATCTCCCATGCAAGGACTGGCTGACTTTACACTGGTTTCAACTCCAGTTTTATATTTAATTTCCCACAGTGTTTCCTCCTTCAGAGATTTCACATATGATGTAAACATGACTCATTTAAATGATAGACTGTTTCCTTTGAAGAGTCTTTGTAATTCCATTTTTATGACGTGTTTCATGACACAGGAAAAGCAAGTTAGATGTCACACTTCAGTCATACATTTATTTTCCTTGCATCTCTCTTTTCATCTTTTGTTTTATAGAGCGAATGTCGCATTCTTGCAAAGGTGCCAACAGTCTAAAATAAGAAAGAAAAAATGCAGTGTGTTTTCTACTCTGGCACCATACGTTTGTGCAGTAAATTTCTGAGGTCCCTGCACTACTCAAGATATTCTACCTTCAGATATGAGGATGAACCAGATAATGCAACTGTCAGCAGCTTTCCATTGTTGATGCAGTCTGTCAAAATAAGTAAAGGAAAGCAGCAAAAATGTAAATGTCTTAAAGTTGCTTATGTACAACTTCCTTTCTCTCTCTCTCTCTCAGTCTCTGACACTGTATGTTCAGTGCTACTAGATCTGACTGCATTGTCATATTTGTATTTAATAGGACTATAGAATCTTCAATCTGAATATCTATGTAGTTGGTTCAGCACATTTGTTTCACATGTTTGCCAGTTAACCTATTTCTACAAAATAAATAATGCATCCAATTTAAGGACTTTGGTTTGTTAAGCAATTTCCCTATAATGGAAGCACATCTTTCAGTGCTCCTTCAAGACAGACTTCCCTGGTGACATTTTCTCCCAAGTTCATGTAAAGGTCAAATGGGGACAAGACTAACAATTTACAGTTAGGAGCCACCAT
This sequence comes from Protopterus annectens, assembly GCF_019279795.1. NCBI lineage: Eukaryota > Metazoa > Chordata > Ceratodontiformes > Protopteridae > Protopterus > Protopterus annectens. The sequence goes on along the minus strand of NC_056735.1, from coordinate 1,343,556,559 downwards.
TGAAAAGAAATAGTTTGTGGCATATTTTGAATAATCCTTGGTACTTTTCCATTAACCGCCTACCACGCGTTTCACCATTTTCGTCGATCCCAACGAAGACTGAAAGGTCCGTGACAGATCAAGATGGGTAGCCTTTCAAAAGGTCCTCCAAAATAAGTTGCTGGTACTAGAAATAACCAGAAAGAGTACCAATGGTTAGGAATGACAGATTGCATACCACGGTGATCATCCTGGTATTATAGTAGTTTATTTGCCGTGGTGTGTTATCACACCAGTGTGTAAAACAGTACACAGATCACCGCTCATGATTGTACATGTGCACAGAACCTTGCAAACTAATGCAATTTATATGTTTTGTATGGCTGTCTTGTCTGTAGTACTTGCCAAACTGCTGCACATGTAGCAATGCCTCTTTCAGACGTACAGTGCACAGATG
>NC_056735.1:1343518623-1343551123 GCF_019279795.1 Protopterus annectens | reverse complement strand
TGCTCTTACTATTTTTAAGGATGCCAATGCCTGTTTTATCCCTGTGACTGTTTTCAGTACTTCTAGAACAGTTGCTTTAGTCTTTGATTTCCATTTCTTAATAATTGCTTTTGTGGCAGCCACTGTAATTAGACTCGGCAAGGCCTTACTATGTCTAGGCAATAATGATTATGTATCATAGCTCAGAAAAATAATTTCCATAGTAACACCAGTTTACTCACCCAGTATTGCCAACAGAGTGGTCTGCAGGGAATATTTAGTCTGCCAACATATTACACTCTGAGAAAATATTTCCCGGTTACCACTTTCTTGCCCATCACACCTCCAACATTTGCTGTCTGCCTGAGGAGAAATTCTCTGGAGTTTACTTGGGGTATAAAAATATCTATCTAAATATTTCTAGCAAAAATCCTTAATCTGCATATTTGGGAGACATACATATATTCACCCATAGTTTCTTTCTGCATTCCTTATCCAATCTCTCCCTAGTCCTTTCTAAATTGATTGATTCTTTGTTATCATGCAATATTTTATATACTCTACTAATTACTCCTTTTTTATCAACTTCTGTTCTAGATTCTACTAAAACACTACCAGTGATGGCCTTTTGTTTAGGACCCCCCTGTTTCTTTCTCTTTGCCTATACTCTATCAGTCTTTGATAGGGAGGGCAATCTCTAACCTGCAGTCTGAATAAATTCTTAGTGTCTTCCCATTCTGTTACCTTTCCCTGTCTAGTTGTTTGCTCCCAGTACCTTGGTTCTTTTTCCAGATTCTCCAATAAATTCCAGCCCCCTCTTGCCTGTTGTCTGTATCCCTAATTGCAGTCATACTATCGGCAAAATCTCCTTTCTTGCATTCCAATGTTGGCTTAGTTTTTAGAATACCTTCTGCTACTTTATAAATAAAATAGTCTGTATCACTATTGTTATCTTTAAAGATCTGTATCCAAAGTCCTAGTCTCTCCTTATTTCTTAAACTTTCTCCCTGTTGCATCATCATCATCCCTTTCCAGTTTGAATTATAGGTTTCTGCTTGTGCAATGTGTAGGAACCTTGACTGTGTAGCTCTGAAATACTCCTTCAAATTGGGCAAACCCAGTCCGCCTTGTTCTATTCGAAGAATCATCTTATCCCACGTTTGCCATCTTCCCTCCCAGATAAAATCCTTCAGCTCTTTGTTAATTGTTATCCACAACTTCTCTGGTTGATAAAATACAAAAAAATGTGCCTGACCTATGTATAAGACTCAAGGGAATAAAAACCTTTTAATTGCTTGTATCTTACTATCCTTCTCCATATAACAGAACTTCCAATTTCTCAGTTTTTGTATTATCTTTTGTTTAGTTTCTTCCCATATATCCTTTACTGCCACACCGGAAATTTTTTTTATCATACTTCTAAATACTTCATTTTATCATGTCCCAATAAAAATGGATATTGCTGAACCAATTTGTGTGTGGGTATTTACCACTATTGCCCTTGTTTTAGCTTCATTAATTTTGCATCTCAAAAAGATTTGAAGCTGTTTCAAAGTGTTCTATAATACTATAATGTCCTATTCTCGTTTTGTCAGGTATAAAATAATATCTGCAAATAGAGCCAGCTTTTTTTGACTACCATACCAATCATGCTCTTGAATTTCTGAGTCCCTTATTTTCTTTGCCAGTGGTTCTAAATGTAATGCAAATAACACAGGGGAAAGAGGACACCTGCCTGGATCTTCTGCTCAAGCAGAAATTATATGAGAGTACCCACCCACTTTAATTTTTGCCTCTGAGCCTCCTAAGAACCCTGTAATTTTATCAAGTAATACAAATGCTTCCATTGCCCTGCTCGTAAAGTCCCAACTTTGTCAAATGCTTTCACTTCAAGACCCACGAACAACAGTGGTATTTCTTACATTCTGTTTACCTCTGGATAATCAATGATGTTAAGTTGTCAATCTCGCCTTCATTCTTGCTGGATGGGTTCAGAGCCAATCCTCGGCTCTGACTCTGCCACTTACTAAAGCTCGAGAGCTAATTTTACCAGCTCGAGGCAACCCTATATCCCATGATGCAAGGCGAAGACTACCCAGATCTCGTTTGCTGCTTTCGCTTACGAGGTGCCTTTTTTACCAGCTCCAGGTAAGTTTTCTTCAAATTCAGACTTTTAGTCTCATCCCTTTAGATCGCTGAACTACTTGTGTCACTTCACCCGCCTTCAAAGAGATGTTTTTAAAGAGTTGGAAGAAGTTTTACAGGATCCGTCAGCTGGGTCTCAGGATAAGATTAACTCACAGCTAGGAATACTAAACTCCATTGTTAACTCCTCCATGCGGCACATTTCATACGCAGCCGATGGAGCGAGTAGGGCCGCAGGCACAGGAGTGGCTTTAAGGCGTCAATCCTGGATCCGGCTGTGTAATTTTGCAGATCCCTTCAAAGCGTCCTTCACATACTCTCCCTTTGATGGCTCGACTTTGTTCTGACCTCAAGTGAAAGACACCTTGACTAGATGCGAACAAGATGGCAAGACTCTTTCTGCCAGGAGTCCGCTTCTCCACTCCTTTAAGACCTTACCCAAAAGGTCAGAAGGGAGGGAAAATGTGGTTCCAAATCTCAAGGAGTCACGCCTGACGACGAGGTCAGTTTACTCCCCAGAGGCAGAGGGGTAACAACAACAGACGCCTCCCTAGAGGGAGAGGGGGTCCGCAGAATCAGGGTAGCAGGGAGCCTCTCTGACAAACCCTTCCAGCATCCCTGAGATGTTGCCCGATTGTCCACCTTCGAGGCAGTCGGGAAGATTATCGCCGCACCCAAAGCCTGGCTTTCCCTTTCTCAAGACAAATGGGTACAGTCGATCATATCCGAGGTTTACAAAATTCCCTTTATTCAAAACCCCAGTTCAGCAAAAGGGAACCCTTCCAGACGCTCCACCGGTCTAAGGGAACTAGCAGTACCAGAGATTTCAAAACTGCTAGCAAAAGAGTCGTCCAGCCAGTCCCAGCAGACCAAATAGGATCCGGGACTTACTCAAGGTTCTTTTTAGTACCAAAAGACATGGGACTGGAGACCAATATTAGATCTGAGCAAACTAAACAAGTTTGTAAAGAAAGAAAAGATTCGATGGTCACACTACAGTCCATTCTACCCTTTCTGGGCAAGGACAATTGGATGTGCTCAATAGATCTTCAGGATGCATACTATCACATCAAAAATTCACAGGGCATCCAGAAGGTTTCTCCGCTTCGGCTGGGGACCAGTCACTTCCAGTTTAGAGCCCTGCCATTTGGACTCACTACAGCCCCAGAGTGTTCACCAAATGTATGGCAGTGGTTATGGCTCACCTGAGATGTCAAGGATTCCAGGTGTTTCCATATCTAGACGACTGGCTCCACACTGCCACCACCAGGCAACAACTTCTGCAAGCCAGAGATTACACCATTCACATGTGCAGAGGGCTAGGGATTTCTATAAATTTCAAAAATCCTTGTCAGCCATGTCAATCTATTACTTGTTATAGGAGCAAATTAAACACCATACAACTTTCAGCAAAGTTAACAGACCAAAGGATCTTGGACATTGCAAAATCACATCCAGGTGATTCTTCTCAAGGACAGAATTCAGGCCAGATTTGCTCTGAAAGTACTGGGTCTCATGTCAGCCTCCATAACACTTCTTCCCTTGGAAGGCTGCACATGAGAGTTCTTCAATGGATGCTGTTTGCCCAATGGTCCTTTCAACAACTTCCTCTAACACAGGAGATTCTCATAACAAGTCCAATTTGCAAAGGCATCTGACCTGGTGGATATCGCCCCTCAAGTCCATCAGGGCAGACCCTTTGTTCCTCCCACCCGTCGCCACGGTGACATCGGACGCCTTCCCTGATAGGGTGGGGCATCTTTCAGGGCAGCATGGTCCATGGCACTTGGACCAATTTGGAATACAATCTGCACATCAATGTCCTAGAGATGAGGGCAGTGTTTTTAATGTTGAAAGCACTCAATGACTCCCCTTCTTCCTCTAGGGACTATTGCAGTTCAAACGGACAACATGTCGGTAGTCTGGTATATCAACAAACAAGGGGAACCAAGTCCTATCCACTATGTCGAGAGGCCATGAGACTTTGGCAGTGGGCAGAGTCTTCTCAGCGGTTTCTGATAGCAACGCACATCCCGGAAATCCAACATCATAGCCGACAAGTTGAGCAGAGCAATTCTCATGCCTCACGAGTGGTCTCTAACAGTCAGTGGCGGAAGAGATTTTTCAGAAGTGGGGCCTTCCTTCCTGCAACCTGTTTACACCTCAAAACAGCAAATGCAGGAGCTACTTTGCCCTATTCCCCTTCCAGGCCAGTCCCCAGAGACTGGTTTAACCCAAGATTGGCCCCGGGACTCCTTTATGCATTTCCTCCATTTCCTTTGATACTCAAGTAATTCAGAAAGCCAGGAACCTTGACAGCCAAGTTAATTCTCATTGCCCCATTCTGGCCTCGACAAATTTGGTTTCCCTCCTGAAAACTCACTGCATTCGGGGACCCTGGATTCTGGACCCAGAGCCGGATCTGTTGACTCACTCTTCAGGGTTCCCCATCCATACCTGTCACTCCATCTAGCAGCTTGGCTGCTCCAATTCCAAACTTAGCCAGGTCTGATCTCTTGTCACCAGCAGTTCAGAATATATTAGTGGCTTCGCATAAGGCTTCCACTACTAAAACATATACTAGCAAATGGAAGCGGTTTGTATTCTGGGCGAATACACACCACGTTGATCCCTTTACAGCTCCTTTGAATAAGATTTTAGAGTTCTTGACAGACTTATTTCATCAGGGTGCTTCTCCTGCTACTCTAAGAGTTCAATTGGCTGCCATTTGAATTTCCATGTGGAAGAATGTGGAGCTCCTATCATGGCTCACAGACTTTGTAAAGCCTTCTTAAAGGAGTTTTTCATATTAGACCTCCGTCAGATCTCCCACGTCACCTTGGAGTCTAAACTTGTTACTATCTAAATTAATGTTGCCCCTTTGAACCTGCCTCTTCTTGCCCATTAAAATTTTTGTCCTGGAAAACTCTCTTTCTGGTAGCCATTACTTCTGCTAGGCGAAAGTGTCTGAACTTCAGGCTCACTCCATCAAGCACCCTTATCTAATCTTTCACTCTGACAGAGTATCTCTTCGAACCAATTCATCCTTCCTCCCTAAAGTGTGTTCTATTAATAACATTAATCAGTCCATTGAATTACCCACTTTCTTCAAAAACCACTCCAACAAAATGGAGTATATGTTACACAAATTGGATGTTCACAGACAGCTAAGGTTTTATTTGGATAGAACAAAAGATCACAGGAAAACAGATAAACTCTTTGTGGCTTTTGCTGATAGCAGGAAAGGACTTGCAGTTACCAAAAGAACTCTTTCAAAGTGGTTATCTGATTGTATAATCTATGTATGATTCTGCAAATCAACCCCTTCTAAACAAACCCAAGGGACATTCCACAAGATCAATATCTCGTCTTTGGCTCATGCAGCTCGCCACCTCTGGATGCTATTTGTCGCGGCTGCTACCTGGTCTAAGCCACATACATTTATTTCTCATTATAAAGTAGATAAGGTTTCTAGGGACAGAGCAACCTTTGGTTCCACTGTGCTCAAGAACGTCCTCCCGTGAGTTCCTCAGGATTTAGGAGCTAGGACGCTACCCATGTGTAGAACAAGCGAGATTGAACACTATCACATATAGAAGTTATGTACTCACCATAACGTTCCATGTGGAGTGTTCATCTCGCTTTGTTCTTACAGTCCCACCCTCCCACCCTTAGGAGGAACGTTCTTTGATGCCTGGCCAGTAGCATTGTTACTACTGTCTTATTCTCTGTACATAGTTGGTATACACATATACTTATATGTGTCTGTTATGTATGTATACATGTATGGCATGAATGTTCTGTTATGTAGATTGGTTTGCTTGCAAACTAGATCTGAGGTAAAGGCAGAGGGGGATTGTGGGTATTAGATTGTCTCGAGCTTCTTCTCGATGCAGAGCTTGCAAGAGGCCGGCACGGAGCCGAGGATCGGCTCCGAACCCATGTGTAAGAACAAAGGCGAGATGAACACTCCACATGGAACGTTATGGTGAGTACATAACTTCTATTTTTATCATGTCCCAATAAAAATGGATATTGCTGAACCAATTTGTGTGTGGGTATTTACCACTATTGCCTTTGTTTTAGCTTCATTAATTTTGCATCTCAAAAAGATTTGAAGCTGTTTCAAAGTGTTCTATAATACTATAATGTCCTATTCTCGTTTTGTCAGGTATAAAATAATATCTGCAAATAGAGCCAGCTTTTTTTGACTACCATACCAATCATGCTCTTGAATTTCTGAGTCCCTTATTTTCTTTGCCAGTGGTTCTAAATGTAATGCAAATAACACAGGGGAAAGAGGACACCTGCCTGGATCTTCTGCTCAAGCAGAAATTATATGAGAGTACCCACCCACTTTAATTTTTGCCTCTGAGCCTCCTAAGAACCCTGTAATTTTATCAAGTAATACAAATGCTTCCATTGCCCTGCTCGTAAAGTCCCAACTTTGTCAAATGCTTTCACTTCAAGACCCACGAACAACAGTGGTATTTCTTACATTCTATTTACCTCTGGATAATCAATGATGTTAAGTTGTCAATCTCGCCTTCATTCTTGCTGGATGGGTTCGGAGCCGATCCTCGGCTCTGACTCTGCCACTTACTAAAGCTCGAGAGCTAATTTTACCAGCTCGAGGCAACCCTATATCCCATGATGCAAGGCGAAGACTACCCAGATCTCGTTTGCTGCTTTCGCTTACGAGGTGCCTTTTTTACCAGCTCCAGGTAAGTTTTCTTCAAATTCAGACTTTTAGTCTCATCCCTTTAGATCGCTGAACTACTTGTGTCACTTCACCCGCCTTCAAAGAGATGTTTTTAAAGAGTTGGAAGAAGTTTTACAGGATCCGTCAGCTGCTGGGTCTCAGGATAAGATTAACTCACAGCTAGGAATACTAAACTCCATTGTTAACTCCTCCGTGCGGCACATTTCATACGCAGCCGATGGAGCGAGTAGGGCCGCAGGCACAGGAGTGGCTTTAAGGCGTCAATCCTGGATCCGGCTGTGTAATTTTGCAGATCCCTTCAAAGCGTCCTTCACATACTCTCCCTTTGATGGCTCGACTTTGTTCTGACCTCAAGTGAAAGACACCTTGACTAGATGCGAACAAGATGGCAAGACTCTTTCTGCCGTAGGAGTCCGTTTCTCCACTCCTTTAAGACCTTACCCAAAAGGTCAGAAGGGAGGGAAAATGTGGTTCCGCAAATCTCAAGGAGTCACGCCTGACGCACGAGGTCAGTTTACCCCCAGAGGCAGAGGGGGTAACAACAACAACAGACGCCACCCTAGAGGCAGAGGGGGGTCCGCAGAATCAGGGTAGCAGGGAGCCTCTCTCTGACAAACCCTTCCAGCATCCCTGAGATGTTGCCCGATTGTCCACCTTCGGAGGCAGTCGGAGGAAGATTATCGCCGTACCCCAAAGCCTGGCTTTCCCTTTCTCAAGACAAATGGGTACAGTCGATCATATCCGAGGTTTACAAAATTCCCTTTATTCAAACCCCAGTTCAGCAAAAGGGAACCCTTCCAGACGTTCCACCCGGTCTAAGGGAACTAGCAGTACCAGAGATTTCAAAACTGCTAGCAAAAAGAGCCATCCAGCCAGTCCCAGCAGACCAAATAGGATCCGGTGTCTACTCAAGGTTCTTTTTAGTACCAAAAAAGACATGGGACTGGAGACCAATATTAGATCTCAGCAAACTAAACAAGTTTGTAAAGAAAACAAGATTCCGGATGGTCACACTACAGTCCATTCTACCCTTTCTGGGCAAGGACAATTGGATGTGCTCGGTAGATCTTCAGGATGCGTACTATCACATAAAAATTCACAGGCGCTCCAGAAGGTTTCTCCGCTTTCGGCTGGGGACCAGTCACTTCCAGTTTAGAGCCCTGCCATTTGGACTCACTACAGCCCCCAGAGTGTTCACCAAATGTATGGCAGTGGTTATGGCTCACCTGAGATGTCAAGGATTCCAGGTGTTTCCATATCTAGACGACTGGCTCCTCACTGCCACCACCAGGCATCAACTTCCCCAAGCCAGAGATTACACCATTCACATTTGCAGAGGGCTAGGGATTTCTATAAATTTCAAAAAATCTGCCTTGTCGCCTTGTCAATCTATTACTTTTATAGGCGCCAAATTGGACACCATACAACTTTCAGCAAAGTTAACAGACCAAAGGATCTTGGACATTTAAAATCACATCCAGGTGATTCTTCTCAGCGACAGAATTCAGGCCAGATTTGCTCTGAAAGTACTGGGTCTTATGGCGGCCGCCATAACACTTCTTCCCCTTGCCTACTTTTGCATGCGTCTTCTACAATGGATGCTGTTCGCCCAATGGTCCTTTCAACAACTTCCCATGCGTCACAGGATCATAATAAGTCCAATTTGCAAAAGGCATCTGACCTGGTGGATATCGTCCCCTCAAGTCCATCAGGGCAGACCCTTTGTTCCTCCCGCCCGGTCGCCACGGTTACATCGGACGCCCTCCTGATCAGTGGGGGGGGGGGGCATTATCAGGGCAGCATGGTCCATGGCAACCTTTCGATTGCCACCTGCACATAAATGTCCTGGAGATGAGAGCAGTGCTTTTAATGTTGCAAGCCCTCAATGACTCTCTTCCCCTGGGAACTTTTGCAGTCCAAACGGACAATATGTCCGTAGTGTGGTATATCAACAAGCAGGGTGGAACCAAGTCCTATCCACTGTGTCGAGAGGCTCTCAGACTTTGGCAGTGGGCAATCTCTTCTCAGCGGTTTCTGATAGCAACGCATATCCCCGGGAAATCCAACATCATAGCGGACAGGTTGAGCAGAGCTATTCTCATGCCTCACGAGTGGTGTCTCTAACAATCGGTGACGGAAGCGATTTTTCAGAAGTGGGGCCTTCCTTGCTGCAACCTTTTTGCTACACCTCAAAACAGCAAATGCCCAGACTTCTTCTCTCTCTTCCCCCTTCCAGGCCATCCCTCCAGAGACGCTCTAACCCAAGATTGGCCTCGGGGACTTCCTCCCTTTCCTCTGATACCTCAAGTAATTCAGAAAGCAACCGCCTTGAGAGCCAAGTTGATTCTCATTGCCCCTTATTGGCCTCGACAGATATGGTTTCCGTTCCTACATCGTTATCTTTTGGTACAGCCATGGCATCTGGACCCGGTTCCAGATCTTCTGACCCACCAGTCGGGGCAGCTGCACCAATCCATACCTTCTCTCAACCTCACTGCTTGGTTGCTCCACTTCCATCCCTAGCCAGGCTTCCTATGATTTCTAATCCCGTCCGGGATATCATAGTAGCTTCCCTTAAATCTTCCACCAGAAGGATTTACACTAGTAAATGGCAACGTTTCACCTTCTGGGCAAAAGCTAGGAATATAGACCCCTATACTGCTCCGATTCATTCGGTCTTGGACTTCTAGCCGAGATTTTTAATTCAGGATCTTCTTCCTCCACAGTAAAAGTTCAGCTGGCAGCCATTTCAAATTTTCATATAGGCTTCTTGGACCACAACATTATGTCACATAAACTTTGCAAGGCATTCCTTAGAGGTATTTTTTTACTTAAACCTCCGATTAGAGACCCCCCACCACAGTGGGATCTAAATTTAATTTTAACATCCTTGATTCTTCCCCCTTTCGAACCTGCGGCTGCCTGTTCATTGAAATTTCTTTCTTGGAAGACACTCTTTCTAGTCGCCATTACTTCTGCCAGGAGAGTATCTGAGCTTCATGCCCTCTGCATTCGTCCTCCCTACTTAATCTTCCACAAAGACAGAGTTTCTCCAAGGACTAATCCGTCTTTCTTACCCACAGTGGCATCGCAGACTAACTTAAATCAATCCATTGATCTTCCAGTTTTTTCCCAAATTATTCTAATAGAGCGGAACAAAAACTACATTATCTTGATGTTCACCGCCAACTCAGATATTATCTGGACAGAACCAAACATTTTAGGAAATCTGATCAACTGTTTTTATCCTATGCAGAGAACAGGAAAGGCCTTCCAGTCTCCAAGGTAACTCTATATAGATGGCTGTCTTCTGTGATTACTTGCATTTATCAGCTCAGAGGCAAAGAGTTGATTTCTAGGCCAAAAGCCCATTCTACCAGAGCTCTAGCTACATCTACAGCTTTTCAGGCTAGACTTCCAATAGACACTATTTGTGCAGCAACCACATGGGCCTCTCCTCATACCTTTGTTTCACATTACAAATTAGACTTGGCCACCAGAGACTGAGTGAATTTTGGTTCCACCATTCTCAAGAGTCTGTTCCATTGAGCCACCCAGGATAGAGGTGCTAGGGACTCAGTCCCATCCAGCAAGAATGAAGACGAGATTGACAACTTAACATTAAGAAGTTATGTACCTACCATAACATTCCATGTTAGTTGTCTTCTCTCGCCTTCTTTCTTGCGTCCCGCCCACCATCCCCCTAGCCTGGTCAGACCGAGAAGATTGTGCCTCTTCCCTTAAGAGGCTTAATCCATTCTTCTAGCTAATCAGCTTTCTAGTGTCACTAGATTAGGTTGATCCTTTTCGGGGGATTATGATTATTATTATTATTATTATTATTGTCATTTTTAGTATTATTACCTCTTCCTCCTCCTCTCCAGTTGGAGGAATGTATTGCATAATTTCCTTAGCTACCAAACGAGATCTGGGTAGTGTTCGCCTTGCATCATGGGATATAGGGTTGCCTCGAGCTGGTAAAATTAGCTCTCGAGCTTTAGTAAGTGGCCGAGTCGGAGCTGAGGATCGGCTCCGAACCCATCCAGCAAGAAAGAAGGCGAGAGAAGACAACTGACATGGAACGTTATGGTAGGTACATAACTTCTTATTCTGTTACTGTTGTCAAATGTTTGCCTCCCCTCCACAAAACCACTTTGATCCATATCTATCAGTTGTGGCATAACTTTTGCCATTCTTTTAGCCATTACAGACATAAAGGCTTTATAATTATGACTTGGTATTGAAATGGGCCTTTATGAAGCTGGATCTGATGGATCTTTACCCTTGTTAGGTATTACAGCAACCACTGCTTTCTTCCAGGATGTTGGTACTTCTCTTAAAATACTGTTAAACACAGCCTTCCAGCTGCTTATCATTTTTCCCTCCTATTTTCCAAACTTCCACGGGAGTGCCATCTATTCCAGGGGACTACTACTGTAGATTGGCTATACATCATTATCATTATCTCCTCTCCTCCTATCCAAACTGTTAGTAATTGAGCCTCATCTTCCTCTAACTTTGTCGCATTTAATTCTTCCATAAGCATTTCCATTGTACCATTTATTTATTTTCATAGGATTTCCACAATATTTCTAATACCTCCACAGGATTTCTTGTTACCTTTCTTTGTTATAGGATCCCAAAGCTTGATGACAGCCCTGCCTATTTTGTGTTTCCTGAGTCATTGTGCTAAAAGTTTTTGTGCTCTAGAGTTATTACCAAAAACAGCTGCTTAACAGCCATCTTTCTAAACTCCTGCATGTTTTGGGGTAATCCCTTATTTTCTGTTTAGCATTCTGTAGTTGCTCTTCTTCTATGAGATTCCCTGTTTTGCAATACTTTAACATTTGTCAGTCCCTCTAAATATTTCTTGTTACTACTTAACCATATCTCCATTTCCTTTATTTCCACCCTATTTCTAAACTCCACTTTAATTTTATCCCACTCTCTAGCTATGTTTTCAGAATAAATGTGTCGTCTCTAATAGCTCCTGAATAATTTCCACTACACATCCCTTAAATTCCTCTTTTCAACAGATACATGGGAAATTACCAGTTTATTTCATTACCCTGCGTTTTTATTTTAGTTATTAGTGCTTCATCTGAAATAGTTATTGGGTGTGTATCAAGACTTTCAATTAAATGCACATGTTCCTGTGAAATGTAAATTCAGTCTAGCCTAGCCCAGTTTTTGTATCTTGAGAAATATGTAAATTCACTCTGAACTCCCAGTACTGAATTCACATCTTCCCTGCCAACCACTTTCATAGATTTCTTCTGAAGTCTACCCTCCTTTATTTTGCCATCTGGACTCCCCAGATGCATCTTCACTGCTGCAAATCAAATTCCAGTCCGCATCTACAAGTAATATTCCTTGTTGAAAGCTGAATATCTCTCCCAGAATTTCTTAAGCTCCATTATAGCGGTTTTAGGTGGAATATAAATACATGCCAGTGTATTCCTCCTGACTTGCCAGTAGACCTTTAGTACTACCAGTCTACCATTATCATCTTTTTATCCTCTGTCACTATTGGGAGCTCCTCTTGCAATTAATATAAATATTTTTCTTCTCCTTTATCCCAGATATTCTGCTGAATAAACATCCTGAAAACCTTTCTTTATCAAATTCACATGTTCAGTTCTTTCAAAGTGTCTCCTCTAGCATAGCTATTTGCACACTACCTTTTTTAATATATTTCAGTACTTTTTCTTTTTCATATTTGTCTGAGAAAGACATTACAGAAAGCATCATTATATTAAAAGGTGGGAATAATAACATTTTTATGTATAACCGCTTTTTTGTTAAATGTCTATTTCCAGCTTTTGTTTTACATGCATACACTGATGTCCTTCATGGATGCATCTGCAGTCATAACAAGTGGGTTGTCCTGCCAAAGTACTCTTTCTTGCCTCAGCCCGATGTCAAAAAGTTAACAATTGTGTTTAACCTGTGAAACAAATACCTCATAAATGAGTTGTTTCTTGTGATATCTGTTTGTCTGTCACATTTTACAAAACTCTGTTTTATTGACAACCCTCAAACAAAAAAACACCTCCCCATTGCTATCTAAAATGTATTATCTTAATGCTAACACACAAACCTATGTACATCTTCAAATGTTGAAGTTTTACTCAACTAATAGGGACAAATGTCCTAAACTGACAGTCACACTCATAGACTTAAATTAACCTAAAAGATGGGTTATCCATGCTAAGACACATGGTACAGCCTGTGCTTCTACTAAGTGCTGCCTGTTTTTCTCTCATCTTTATAGCTGTTCAAGCTGGGAAAACATCTAAAATGCTTCAAGAACATTGAGTAAGTTAAAGTCCAGTGATCAGAAATGCTAGGCAGGTGGTAGTAAGTAGCAAACTTTTTTAGAATACACAAAGCTTTCAGGCCAGTGCACTTCCTCAGTGTTACTTATCACTGGATTTTATCTGTTTTTTTGTGAATATATTGGATCTTAACCTCAGAGCTGGACCTAACTGTTTTTCCTTTCTTTGAGAACATTGCCTCCTAGCCAATTTCTCTCTCTCTTTTTAAGCCATTTTCTCTTTATCAAAGTGTAACAAGTTTCTCTTTTTATCATGGTCTCCATGGAGACATGAGGACCAGATACAGAATTGCTACTAAGCATACATTTATTTGTTAGAAAAAAAGCCTTATAATATTCAATATTCTTTTTAATTTACTTGCTTTCTCTTAAAATTGTTACTAGATTAAGCCAAGGTCTTTAATCCAGTCATTCCCCCATGCAAGAATGAGAAGTCATTCTTTTTTAACCAGACTTTTCGTGTGCTTTTTTAAAACGTTGTATTTCCTACATTTCTTAAACCTGAACAAGGAAAGAGAGAATAGAGAAAGAAAACAAGACAAAAAATAGGAGCACCTGTTTACAATAGTATCCCCATTACACTTAAAAACAACTGAGAAAGCTTTACTTTATAGCATTCAGAGAAAACTGTACAATGTAAAAGTAGTAGTATTGAGAAAAAAAATAGTTTTACTTGAAGTTAGCTTTTTCCCTCCTGTTCCCCTCCCCTATGTATTTTTCCGAAAGTTAATGACATGAAGTAGGGCATACACTTTAGAGTACCTCAAGAAAAAACTAAGTCCAGAAAAGTAGCAATATTTCCAGATTTTCTTGTTTTGCCATATTTCACAAATATAATTTTTGCTTTGTAATCCCACATTAGTCATTTTCCAAGCTACCAGTTTTATTCCTGTTCAGCTCCATCTCCCAAACTCTGTCTCTTCATTTCCAACTTACTCTCAGTTCTTCTAGTCAACTCTCATGCTGCCTTCCTTCTCTTTAGCATTTTCCATTGAAACATTGAAAAAGGTTTCACTGGGGCATAGTGTCTCTGTGGTCTTTATTACCTGAAGAGCAAGAAGCAGAATCTTCTGTTTCACAGCTCACTTTTTTTTGGACAAACAGTTTTTTGTATTTCCTCCTTAACATGTACTTTATCAAAAATTTATGTTGTCTTTTCAGTGAAAAATATTGTGAAGATAGCTGGGTACAGCAGTTTGAATCTCACACCTGCTTCTCGACATTCCCTGAATAGTGGAATAAATTGACTCCTTTACTGCATAGTGTACAATGATTAGTCATTCTCCACAAACACTGTGCTGTCTCACTTTTAGTATTTTGTCCCTCTGCCACAGTTTTGTCAGTATCAACTTCATCTGCTGGTGGGATTGCATCTTTACTATTAAAGGTCCTAGGTTGCTTGTTCATCGCCATGTTTGGAGCATACACACAATGTGCCCTTTGAATTAACAATTCCTGATGTGGAATAGCAGTCCAGTTGCTTGTTTGTGCTTTCATTAAATTAATACAGTCTATTCCTGCCAGCTTCTCTGGTACAGCTGAAAATCTCAGGCTTTCCCTATTTGCTCTGTCCTCTAATTCTGTTATTTTTTGAAACCTCTCATCTTCAGCAGTCTCATCTTCAGCCAGCCTTGTCTTCAGTTTGACCTCTGATTTTTTGCAATTGCATCACCTCGTCTGAATATCTGTTTAAAGCTACTTCCATTTTTCCAGTCTTATATACTTCATCAGTGTTTCATTTATTTTAACCAGGTCTGTGTACAGTTGTCTTGCACTTTCCTTTAGGTTACTGGAAGTCATGTCTCGAGCTTGCACTGCTTTTTGCTGAGCAGCTACTGTACTTTTCTTAGTGTTTCTTCCTCACCTCTTATAGCTGAGTTTCCTTCAGGTCCTCTGTATTTCTTTTTTCCTGGCATTCAGGCACTTACTATCCATTTACTGAAATTTACACAGAAACACACAAGTACACTGGCATTCTCTGCTGAGTTCCTGGTTTCGTGCTGGGCCTGGGAGAGCTAGAATTAAGCCGATACTCAGTGTGCAGCCATGTTGGAAGTCAGGCAGCACCATAGTGTTAATACTAAAGCCTCCTGGAAAAAATTGGTTCTGTAATGATGTTAAGAACCTGAACGGCATTTTGAAATTTGACAGCTAAGCTAACCAATGACTAGGACTGACGAGCTAACAAAACAGTTTGATTCTTGACCACATTGAACCTGTCAAAGGGGATGCAGGCAAATTCCTCTAAAAGTTGGAGCCAAGTATCATTGGTTACAGGGGCACCATATAACTCAAACGGAAGGACAGTATACTGGAACAGGCTCCTATCAAAAATGAAAGGATAGAGTCCTAAAATGCTATGTTTATATGCACTATTGCTAACCTAGACAACATAATAAAGATACTTTGGGGATTGGGACTTCAGTCCTGATTGTGTAGGCTGTACTAGACTTTTTCAGACTCTCCAAGTTAACGGATAACACTTCTAAGAGTAAGTTAGGCATGACAGAGGTATACTCCTTGTAAAATGTCATGCCACCTAATAACTATTGTAATATATACACAGTTTTGCAATCTGTATACAAATGTGTTATTCTGTACTCTGATAATTCTGCCTGTAAGATTTTGTTTGTAGGGGTTTTCCTTTTTTCTTACATAATTTATTTTGTTAACTCTTGTATTTTTCACTTTTGTACCTCATTTGTTTTACTTGTTATACTTGAATCTAATTTTTTTTTTTAATTTTCCAAAATCCTTCATTTTGGAGATTTTCTCTTCTGGTCTCTGCTGAAAAATGGCATTAGCTCAGACGGACTAACCCAGTTAGCAAATGTCAAATAATAAATATGTAGGTTAGGACCCAGAAGAAAACATGGAAGCTGTATAAAAATATATATATTGGACTAATCTTGGCACTAAGAAGCAATTGAGGGGATTCTTGGGATTAGCTGCTATTTGAAATTTGTCTTCATACAGATGTGATGAAAGGGAAGATGCCCCATAAGATTATGTGGAATACTAGAGATGTGCAATGCTTTTAATCAGTTAAAGAAAGCTGTATTAGCATCTCTTGGTTTCACTAGACCTTTTATAGTATATATAAATGCATCAGAGATGGATTTAAATTTAATGTTACCATGGAGTTTTGTTAGGGAAAATCATCTATATGTCTGAGTCAAAAACTTTGTAGAACAGAAGCCAGATATTCTAGTATTTGTAGGGAATGGTTGGCAACCAAGTGAGCATCATTATTGAAGTACTACCTTCTTGGCTAAACATTTACAGTGCTTAGAGGCAGAATACTAGCACAGCTATGCAGGCGCTTTCCTTGCAATCTTTTAAGTTCATGATGAAGCGTAGACAAGGTTCTACCCACCAGTAATGCATATGGCTTCTCTAGGGTTCACAATTCTATGTTGAAATCAAGGGTTTCAAGCCGAGAAGAGTCATTGTAACATGGTGCTTGATGATGTCGCCAGGATAGTATCTAAATGGTGGTAAATGTAGAAATATTGTAAAGCTACTATGCTTAAGTGTATTGACCGCGGTGGTGGTGCTGCGGTAGCATTGTCGCCTCACAGTAAGATACCACTCCACGAGGACACGAAGTTCCACCAAAAGGTTTATTGATACAGCAGCACAACAACAACTCCAACACTGACATAATATACTAAATCATAAGCTCACAAACATCAAGAGATGACCCCCAGTTAACCAGTTGTTGATCCTTGACTAATTCTATTATACAAAAAAAAAAAAAAAAGGCTTTGTGCTATATTATAATGTGTCTAGCTAAGGCATTAGTGGGGCTTTTGATGTTGTATATCAAGGACATGTTCTTTTATTCTTAGAATGCCACATAATCCACATTTAGCTAAATAAACTACATTTGTTGAATGACAATTAAATCTACCCCTAATCAGTATATTAGTGTTATTAACTGTAATTTTACCCCCTGCCTCACAGTAAGACACTGTCCGGTTCGATTCTCAGCTAGAGCGTGTTCTGTGTGGAGACATGCATGAATGGGCGTACCTTCGTTGAAGGTTGTGCGTCAGGGCTGGTAACTCGGCACGTAAAAATCAACTACCAATCATTAGCGGACCGGAGTTCCACTGTGGCGACCCCTAACCGGGAAAAGCTGAAAGACACAACAACAACTATACTTAAGTGTATTGGTACAAGACATTGAGTAACTGTGTTGTGCATTTACATTTAAGTATTGGATAAAGTCAGCATAGCTGCATGCTACATTAGAGAGCATAATAACTTTATACCACATAGTCTGTGGTTACCCCCTTCTAATTAAAGACATGTAACTGTGAGTCCTGGAATTATATAAAAAGTGGCAAACCTAAATGAGAACAGCCAATATTCACAGTTGCTGCTGTTTTTTATAAGAATTTATAAGATCACTTCTGCAGTAATCCTTGGACACAGGGCATATTCACCCAAGGATAGTGTACATCTGGACAGACTGAAAAGCTCGGGCACCTTCCACGTATGTCCACCTTTAACATGTTAATATAAGAGGGATATCCAGACATGCCAAAACTCTTAACTTTTTTGCTTTCTGGGCTTTTGTCATTGTTGCTTCTAGTTATCATTATGGTCGGCTTCAGCTAAAAGTTTACAGATAGTTTTGAACTAATCAAATGTTTTGTTCTATTGCAAGTAAAAGGTAAAACCAGTTTCAGGACAAACCATCTCCAGGTGGCTTTTCCTTTCCATACAGTTTTGCTGTTCCAACCAAGGCAAAACCAGTCCTAGGAATATTATGTCGCATTCTGCTAGGGCATATGCCACATCTGTGAGTTTTGGGAAGGGTGTGGGCGCAACATCCACTCTAGAAGCAGTTATTTAGACCTCTGTTCACATATTTACGAAGCATTGTAAACTCAATCTCAAGCCAGGACTGGTTTTGCTACAGCTGATGTTCTTCGTGTTTCACTGTTGCAGTCATTACATTTGGGTAATCTGCTGGCAGGTTGCCCTCAGTTGGCCTGATTAACAAAGTCTTGGGTCCTGCGTCGGTTGCTGTCTATTCTTCCATGATGTCAGGTCGTCAGGGGTATAAAACATGCAGCTGATGTCATTACATCAGTCTTTCTTGCAGCACCGTGCCCGAAGCAATTCGCAAGTGCCAGTCGGCCGACTTCTGAAATTTTAATTTTCGAGTTTCAGAACCGAAGTCTTCAACTAAAAGCTAAGTACCCCACTGGGGAAACTTTTTCTTGCTCCTATTGTGGGAAGCAAATACCTCATAAGGATTTTCTTTTGTACTGTATTCCTTGCCTAGGCCCTGACCACAACATACCTTGCTGTCGATTTTGTGCTAAATTTAATCAATGCACCATTAAACATTGGTATATTTTTGCTTCTAAATATTTTGACTCACGATTTAATTATCCAGAAATGACATCGATTAGCAATCAGACTACCGGAATACCTAAAAAACGCAAAGAAAAAGACAGACAGGCAGTCGAGGTCCAAAACTGACAACGACGCTTTTCCTAAGCCAGTCGCCAGTTCACCGGTACTCAGTGAGGTGCTTTTGCAGCCCCTGATACCCGCTACTTCTGATTCACAGGCCTCTACTGAGACCCATTCGGAGTCCAGTATTCCGCAAGATGCTTCAATTATGGAACCCGCGGATGTCTCTACCTTAGATGGGTCCGGAGCCTCTGTGCAGGCACCGGCTTCTGAGGGTGTTTTCAGGCCTACAGATTTGTACATTAGTCCAACGCCATCTTCAAAACAAAGGCCAAAATCTAAATCCCTGTCTAAAAAACAGATGCCTGGGCCAGATGTACAGGCCCCTATGCCTAAAAACAAATGATCAGAATGGCTGAAGATTTAATTACTCTGATCAGGGGTAGCCAACCCCCTCCTTCTAAGAGGCCTAGGCAAGACATTGATTATGAATCTTCTGAACAGGATTCTATTTCTTCTGACTCTTCTAATGAACAGGATTTGTCTATAACTACTTACGAGGACTCTGATGCAGAAGATTCCATTCCTTCTGCTTCTCCCCCTGAGAATTTTTCTTTTGGGGAAACTTTACATACCTTAAGGGAACATTTCCACTGGGAAAATCAGGATTTCTCTGAATCTAAAAAGAGACTTAGGGATTTTCTTCTTCTTCCTCAGCGTAGGCCTTTGGCTATACCTCCTGTTCTAGACATTGTTGATGATGTTTTTTCAAAATATATTATGGCTCCTGACTCTCTGCTTCCGGCTCCTTGTAGCCAGACAGATACTACAGAGTTCCTGACTCCCACAAATTCCTTTTCAAAAGTCCTGTTGCTGTTCCTGAAACCATTTCTCAGGGTCCCAAGGGCATTAAGGCCTCTACTGCTAAAAATCCTACCCCTTCTGATAGAGATTCCAGGGTGCTGGATAGATGAGGTAAGAAGGTTTACACTTCTGCAACCTTGGCAATCAGGGCTTTAAACTGTCAATTTCATATGCTTAAATATCAACAGCATATCATGGGACTGCTTAAACAGAAAATGATAATTTCTGACTGTGTGGTAAATAAAGATTTACAGGATTTATTGCATTCAGCTGAACAAGTTGGAAAACATACTTTGCAATGTGGTTTAGATTCTTTGGAGGCCTCTTGCAGGGCTGCTGTAACTGGCTCTGTGATAAGAAGGCATGCTTGGCTCAAAGAGCAAACTCTGGCTGATTATGTTAAAGCAAAATTCTTGGACGCTCCTTTACAACAGGACTGTCTCTTTGGTAATAAGGCTGAAGAAGTTTTAAAAAAGATGGAAAATAAAGCTAAATCTATGCAAACTGTGAAAGATTTCTTAAAAGTGCAACCTCCTAGATTTAGTAGGCACTGGCCTACTAAGAGCTGGTCCTTTCCAGTTCCTTCGAGAGCCACTCAAGTCAAACCCAGACATTCCAAAGGCTCCAGGTTTCAGTCACAAGGGACTTTTAGAACAAAACAATGGGGTGCCTCCACCTCCAAATTGGGAAACAACAAGGCACCTCCCTATGGCCAATAGTCTCACTGACTTCCCTCTAGACGTACCAAGCACTTATCTTTTAGCCACCCCTTTGGAGGGAAAACTGGCACTTCATGCAAGAAACTGGCAACTTATAACCTAGGACAAATGGGTTTTAATTATAGTATCCCAGGGTTACAGATTTCATGTCCACACATTGCCAATCCCAAACTGTGGCCAGACCTGCCCCCAAATCAGTGGGCAGAGGCCCAGAAACAAGTACTGTCCCTTATGAACATGGGGGCCATTCAACCAGTACCATAAGAGGAAAAGGGACAAGGCTTCTATTCAAGACTTTTTGTGGTGCCCAGAAAAGACAAATCATGGCGTCCAATTCTGGACTTTTCTACTCTAAACACATTTCTGGACATTCCAAAATTCAAGATGCTGAGTCTTCAACAGTTACTTCCTATACTAGGCAAAGATGCCTGGTTGGTAACTCTAGACTTAAAAGAGACTTACCTGCATATCCCAATCAGGGAATCTTGCAGAAGATACCTCCGCTTCAAAGCAGGCTACTTGCATTACCACTTCTCTGCACTGTCCTTTTGCTTATCTACTGTGCCCAAGGTCTTCACAAAGTGCCTGGCTCCAGTAATTGCATTTTGCAGCAAAGAAATATTCAAATATGTCCATGCCTGGACGATTGTCTAATTCAGGCAGAAAAGGACATTCTTCTAAAACATCTGGCATTTGTAAAAAAGGTTATAACATGTGCAGGGTACACCATAAACAAAAAAAATCACAATTGGTACCCTCTCAAAAAATTACATTCCTGGGTGCAAGCTTGAATACAACTGCCCAGATGGCTTAACTTATGCCAGAAAAGCAAATTCATTTGGTAACTTGCTTCAAACTGGTGGCTACAAAAATCCTGCTATCTGCAAGAAAAATTCTGCAAGCCTTGGGGTTCATGGCCTCCTGCATTCTTCTAATTCCATATGCAAGACTGCATATGAGAAAACTTCAGTGGTATTTAAAGTTTATGGAGTCAACATTGTCACAGTCTGGAAGCAATGATTCCTATCATACCTTGCCTGCAACTATAGTTCCTATGGTGGGCAGAGGCCTGCCACCAAAACAAGGGACTGCCATTCACTCCACCCCCTGCCGCCCAAACCCTAACTACAGATGCATCAGACTATGCTTGGGGGGCTTATCTTGCAGAGAAGTGCATTCAGGGCAAATGGCGCCCAAATCAAATGCACCTTCATATCAATCAGAAAGAGATGCTAGCTGTACAGAATGCACTGATAGCCTTCAAGGACTACCTTCATCCAGGACAATTAATGACGGACAACACCACAGTTATGTGGTACATAAACAAGCAGGGGGGTACACATTCCTACCCCTTTTGCAGACTAGCCATGGCATTGTGGAACACGGCCTTGACCTACCAAATACAACTACAAGCTCAAGTCCTGCCAGGAAAGCTGAATACTCTGGCAGACGAACTAAGCAGAAATCTCATGGACCCACATGAATGGAAACTGGAATCACGGATTTTCAACATGTTGACATGCAAATGGGGGAGTCCAGACATAGATCTTTTTGCCTCACCCCAGAACTATCAGTTGGACAAATTCTGCACATGGACTCATCGCAAAAAAGCCTGGAAAGTGGATGCTCTATCATTCAGCTAGAAAAACCTATCAGTTTATGCTTTTCCCCCCTCTGCCTCTGCTCTCCAAAGTTCTACTAAAAGTCAAACAGGACAAATCAAAAATGATTCTGATTGCTCCAGATTGGCCTCGCCAACACTGGTACCCACACCTGCGCAATGTGTCATACCCTCCACTGTGGCACCTGCCTCAGACTCCTTACTTACTGTCTCAGCAGAATAATCAAATTCTGCACACTCAGCTCCAAACATTGAATCTTGCAGCATGGCTAATCACCTAAATTCACCTTTAGCATCCCTCAGCAAACCTGTGATGGATGTCATTTTGGAGGCGAGAAAGCCTAGTACTAGAAATTCTTATGCTGACAAATGGAAAAGATTCTGTGTCTGGAATCCGTCACAAGGAATAAACACAGCAGTGCCCAGTATTCCTCAGAGTTTACAATACTTAACTGAGATGCTTCACAAGGGCCTGTCCTTTTCTTCCATAAAAATCCACGCCTCAGCCATTTCAGCTCATTACAACACAGAACCTCCCCTCTTCTCTCTTCCTCTGCTAAAGCAGTATCTCAGAGGGGCCAAAACTTAAGACCACACAGGAGAGCTCCGACCCCTGCCTGGGACCTCAGTTTTGTGTTAGAAAAACTCACTCTCCCTCCTTTCGAGCTAGCTGCTACTGCTTTCCTTTTAGCAGTCACTTCAGCTAGAAGGATTTCTGAATTACAGGCTCTTATGGCAGTGGAGCCTTTCATTATTTTTCATGCGGACAGGGTGTCTCTCAGGACCAATCCATCTTCATGACTAAGGTGGTATCCAGTGTGGCTCTTAATCAGACCATTCATTTGTCAACTTTCTTTCCCAATCCACTGAACAAGGGGGAGCGGATTCTGCATTCATTGGATGTACACAGACAACTTAGATTTTACTTAAACAGGACAAAATCTCTAAGAAATCTGAACTACTGATGGCATTTGCTGCAGGGGCAGAGGGAAAGGCTATTTCAAAGCAGACTATTTCCAAATGGATAAGCCACTGTATTTGTTTCAGCTATATGCACCATGGTAAAACTATCCCCCAGGGGATCAGATCTCATTCCACCAGGGCTGCATCTTCTTCTACAGCCTTTCTCAGATGTGTTCCTACCAGAGACATTCTAGAAGCTGCTACCTGGAGCTCAGTTCATACGTTCACCAAACATTACCATGTACCTTTCTTCTCTAAATCCAGAGCTGGCATTGCCACTGCTGTCCTGCAGGGCCTTATAGCTGGTCGTAATGCTGTATAAATCCATTCTTCCAACCATAGCTTTGGGATTGTACCCAAATGTAATGACTGCAACAGTGAAACATGAAGAACATAGTACAGTTGTGTACACTTACCATAAATGTAGATGTTCGAGTGTATTCACTGTTGCCGTCCTGGTTACCCTCCCTCCGGCCCCCTGTTTTTCTCTTACTATACCTCTACTTTCTTTTACTATGTTTAAAAGCCTTTTTGGTGTATTTGCTTTTGTTTGGAGGTATATTTTTTGTGTTTTTAATTTATATATATATATATATATATATATATATATATATATATATATATATATTCAGCATAGGTTTTGACATATGTAGTTTGCAGTGAATGATATTGAGCTCCTTTATTCCACATGGCATTGATGTGTTTGCCCTCTGTACCTCTCTCACATAGGATCATAGGAAGTTATTAGGCTATTGGCCCTGAGGCCTTTACATGGCTAGCTAAGAATTAGTCCATTTAGTGCCTCAGTTTTGTGAACTGTGTCTACTGTAGATTGCCTAGGTATTTCACAAGCTATTAAATCTTAAAGTTTTTATCCTTTTAGATGGCATGATAGTGAATACATTTAGTGTTTAGCTTACATCCCTTTTCTTTCCATGTGTGCTGGGCCATTCATTGTATAGGTCTAAGATTTCCAGAATTTGAGAGAAATTGGGTACCTTTAATGTATATATGTTTTGTATTCATACATTTTCTTTAGGGGGGATTTTGAATAGATGTTCTCTAAATATCTGGATAGTTTGTATAAGCCGCTACGTTTGTAGCATGATGCATAATAATTTTATTTATTTATTTTAAGGAAATCTGAAACCCTCATGGGTGGTTGTTAGCTCTCTACCAAAGAGCCTGGCTTAGAGTATGGTAAGGCACCAGCCACTGCAGTATTATGAGCCACAGCTATGTTTGTCTTGCCTGACTGGAATCTATGGCTGCCGCTGGAAACGGTATCAGCGGTCACATGATGATACTACAAAGGTCAGTATTGCAATTTACTTTAAAAAATACTCTAGTTTGCTGTGGTAATACTTTTAGGATGTTTTGTCTTTTATATGAATCTGGCTGAAATGGTAAAAGCTTTGGGTGTTCTTCCATTTAATGTTGGCTCTGGACTCAACTGTTCGTAACCGTGGAATTGATGAATGAAACTGGTGTGCTGTTAAACTGTTGATTCCTTGCTTGATCTTTTGACAACTGCTTTCACCATAACTTTTGAAGTTTTCGGTGCAGATTTTACAGTTGGAAGAGAATTCACATCTGGGCCAGTGTTGATCAAGAGCATTTCTAATCTGCATGGTTGCAGCTTGCAAGTGTTGGTAGTAGGGAAATGAGGTTTTATGTAGTACGTTAGCATGATCTGAATCTGAAGGTTGCATAAATGTTTCACTGACAAACGCTTATTATAATCCATGTTGTTATTTTACTGTTAAGCTGAATCATGAGCAGACTCCTTGTACTAGGCATAATTTGATTACCAACATGCATAAAAAACATTCTTTGATTTATGAAACCGTGGAAGAGGGGTATATAGATGAACATATCCAGCATAAGAACAGAATTCATTTTTCATTCTTTTTCCCATGCTTGCTGTATACTGTTTGGGACTGTGGGTGTAGCTGTGGCTCATTCTGTCAAACATCAGGCTTGGAAAACTGAGAAACTATCCTGGCACACGGCTGCTGAGACACCTGTTAACGGTTTGGAGAATTACTGTTTTAACTTAGCATGTCTGGAAATTAGTGGAAACCTGACTTCAGAAATGGAGGGTCAAACGCTAATGAGCAGTAACACTAACTGTTGCACCGTTGTGTCACTCTTGTATGTAGCATGATGATTGAAGTAGTGACTTAGTTCTCTGCCCAACTCAATCCTTCTCAAGCACTGTGATTTACTTCTTTTGGGGGGGGGGGTTAATAGGTTCATAGGTTGGTAATTGTGGCATTCTTACATTAATCTACTTAGTTTTAATTGTGTAAGGATTAGGTGAATGTAGTGTGTGTGTGTGTGTGTGTGTGTGTGTGCATATACTGTGTGTACATATACAGTGGATATAAAAAGTTTACACACCCCTGTTAAAATTCTGGGTGTTTATGATATGAAAACATGAGTCATTTCAAAACCTTTTCCACCTTTAATGCCTATTACTTGTACAATTCAATTGAAAAACAAACCAATCTGTTAGGGGAAAAATATAAAAAATAAAAACCTACAATAAGCTGGTTGCATAAGTGTGCACACCCTCAAACTAATACTTTGTTGAAGCACCTTTTGATTTAATTACAGCATTCAGTCTTCCTGGGTACACACCTGCCATCACTTAGAGACTGATTAACCCCAAATAAATTTCAGCTGTCCTAGTAGGATTTTCCTGACTACTCAGTTGCCTGCTACAGCAAAAGCCATGCTTCACAGAGAGGTTACAAAGCATCAAAGGGATCCCATTGTTGAAAGGTATCAGTCAGGAGAAGGGTGCAAAACAATTTCAACAACATTGCATATACCATGGAACACAGTGAAAAGACAGTCATCAAAAAGTGGAGAAAATATGGGGAACACTGACGTTGCAAAGAACCGGATGTCCCTCCAAAATTGATGAAAAGACTAGATGAAAACTGGTCTGGGAGGCTGCCAAGAGACCTACAGCAACACCGAAGAAGCTACAGGAATTTCTGGCAAGTACTGGTTATGTACCACATGTGACAACAATCTCCCATATTCTCCATATGTCTGGGCTATGGGGTAGGGTTGCAAGACAGAAGCCTTTTCTTACACAGAAAAACATCCAGGCCCGGCTAAAATTTGCAAAACAATACATCTTCTCCCAAAAGCATGTGGGAAAATGTGTTATGGTCTGATGACACCAAGGTTGAACTTGATGGCCACAATTCCGAAAAGCACGTTTGGCGCAAAAACATCACTTCGCACCACCAAAAGAATACCATCCCCAAGGTGAAGCATGGTGGTGGCAGTGTCATGCTTTGGGGTTGCTTTTCTTCAGCTGGAACTTGGTCTTTAGTCAAGGTCGAGGGAACTATGAATAGTTCCAAATACCAGTCACTTTTGGAACAAAGCCTTCAAGTGTCTGCTAGAAAGCTGAAAATGAAGAGGAATTTCACCTTTCATCACAAAAATAACCCCAAGCATATATCCAAATCAACAAAAGAATGGCTTCACCAGAAGAAAATTTAAAGTTTTGGAATGTAGTGCCGCTAGTATCACAAGGTTTAGTTATAGGAGAAGGGAGGTAGTTGAAACAGGATTTTCTGATCATCTTGCAGTATAGCTGTAGATAAAGGAATAAATGAAAAAGCATGGAATGAAGAAGGAAAGGCATCAGTAATACAGTTATAGAATGATCATATTACTATGAGAACATTGTTTTAAAAAAAATTGTCTGAATGGTGGATGACATTTAAGGAAAATGTAAAAGTTTTTTACCGTGGCAATGTGATGTGAGAAAAGCAGAGAAAGGAATATAAAATAACATGTAACACATTGGGTATTGGAAGATTTAGTATGTAATGATAGAAAGTACTTTGACAAAGAAAGAATTATAAGAAAGAAATCAAGAAAAAATACAAGAATTGTTTAGATAAGCAAAAATATTTTTACAAGGAAAAAAGTAGTAGTTTCAAGTTACTTAAGCAGATTAGTAAAGAAAGATTGTATTGTAATGAGAGAAATAAATGTAAAAGGAGAAATCACTCTGGAAAAGATTTTGAATAGTGTAGTACAATATGTAAAAGAAATGTTGAAAGAAAAAATTAAGGTAGTGAAAAAACATGGAAAATAAAGTTCTCAAAAAAAGAGAATAATGAGTTGGAAAAGGAGATTTCATCCCGTGAGCTAGATAAAGTATTAGGACAAGTAAATATATATTTGGCTGCAGGACAAAATGGAATAGGGTACGAAATATATTGAGTGATTGGCAAAAAAATATTTTTTTAAAGATTTTGAGTGTATTTTTAAATTAATGTTTTATGTATAAAGAATTATGTAGTAGAATTTGAGGTAAGTTTGGTCTCACAGGCCAAGAACAACTACAAAGCATTCTTTATCTATGTCCGCAACCTCAAAGGCAATACACAGTTGTGTGCAGAGCTCATACTGAGCCAGAAGACAAAGCAAACCTCTTGGCTGATAAAATCAGCTCCAACTTTACCCCTCTGTCCCCCTCAACCTTCCCTCACGAAATGTCATCAGATATAACTCCCCCTACTATAACTACGGGAACAGGTCCTTACTGCTGTCTCTAAGACCAGCAACACTGCATCAGTGGGCCCAGACAATATCCCAGGATGCTTTCTAAATAGCGCAAAACGTGACATATCAGGGCCTCTGGAATTGCTGTTTAACTGTAGCCTGCAATCAGGTTTCATGTCTCATGAATGGAGGTTTCATGTCTCATGAATGGAGAAAGGCAACAGTCATCCCCCTGCACAAAGGTGGGCCATCTACAGACCATGGAAACTACAGACCCATAAGTCTCACTAGTCTCGTATGTAAAGCCATGGAAAGAATTATCGTGGAGATTCAGTAGAGATATAGTAAACATCCAGATACTGGACCCAACCCAGTTTGGTTTTGTCAAGGGGAGTTCATGCTACTCAACCTAGGGGACTGTTTTGAGAAGGTCACCAAAGCAATAGATGAAAGCAAAATAGTTCACACTGCCTCCCTTCACCTGGCCAGGGCATTTGACACAGTACCCCACTCAGGCATTGTTGACAAACTCAGGAGGTTGGGTACAAACCTGTATGTCACCTGGTGGATAGCCAACTGTCTCACAGACAGGACCCAGGAAGTTAGAACTGGGACATCCACCTCTACAAAGGGGCCGGTCACAAGTGGCGTCCCTTAGGGATCAATCCTTGGATTGCTCCTTTTTGACATTTACATCGCAGAAGTCAAGGCCAGTATCAGTGGTCTCTGGCTGACAAAATTTGCAGGTGATTGCAAATTAGGAGCTGTCATTGAATCTCACACCGACACAGATGTTCTCCAAGAGGGGCTGACACACGTAAACAACTGGTCTCAGTGCCATGGACTAAAACTAAATGTCAAGAAATGCATAATAGTATCCTTTGTGAAGTTGTTCATCACTGGTAACTATCATATTGACAACACACCCCTTAGAGTTGAGCCAGTAGTCAGGCACTTGGGGACACGCATGGATAGTAATCTAGCTTTTGACGATTGTGTCTACAGTGGTAAGAAAATCATTCCATATTGCACAACTTATAAACAAAGGTATGGCATCTAATTCCAAGGAAGTCATTGTTCCACTGTATTTGGCATTCATCAGACCTATCACTGAGTTCAGTGCCTCCGGTGGTATGTACCTAACCAGGTATATCCAACAATTGGAATGTCCACAGAGGTTCCACACTAAAAGAATACAGGGAGTAAGTAAAATGTCCTGTGCAGACCGCCTTAAAGCCCTATCCCTGTATTCTGTCTCCTACAGGCTTTTGAGAGGAGATGTTTGCCTGGCATACAGGGCATTGTCAAACCCTACTCTGGTGGACCTCCTGCATATCCACAAAACAAACAGCACCAGACTTACCCATTCTGAAGACTTCAACCTTGCCTGTGATTACAAATAGATCCTGCTGGAGAGGTAGGTATGTATCCTAGAGACTACCACGTCTGTGGAACAGGCTCCTCATCCTTGTGAAGCAGAGTTCCTCCCTAACCCAGTTCAAGTGCAGCTTGGGCAATTGGATGGGAAAACGGAAATTCATCCCTGGTTTGGCACCTATGTCTCTAATGGACACAGTTAACCTGTAAATGGTTCATCTCCCAAACCCCCCACACTTATCAAGAGTATCAGAACTTGTCAGAGATTTGGGATGCATGGCTAGGCTTAAAAAGGCCCTTGTGGTCATTAGCCTAATAAACGTCTTTGAACCTATGGAATGCTTAAATTCATATGGAGGAATGAATATAGAAGACAGCTAAACTGGTGCCCAATATGTTAGAATGTGAATGATTATGAAATCTTTATGAAAATCATACAAAAGAGATTTGAAAACTAAAATTGAAAATATTATGAAAGATAGTACATATAATGTAAAGGGGCAGGCTTGTCAAAAATTAAGTCTTCTTCTTTTGGCTTTTCCTGGTTAGGGGTCGCCACAGCGGAACTCCAGTCCGCTAATGATTGGCAGCCGATTTTTACAGTGCTGAGGTGCCAGCCCGACGCCCAACCTTTAATGAAGGCGCGGCCATTCACGCATGTCTTTCGAACGCCACTCAACCGCGGGGAGGATATGCAGACACCACACAGAACTTGTGGATGATATTACGAATAGAAAAGAAGTGAAAATCATGATAGGAGACCTTAATAAGGCATTTGATATGATTGGACATGGAATCTTATGGGGAATAAGTGAGAAAGTTAGTAAACTGTGTATGTCAATGTACAGCAATAATAAAGTAAAAATACTTGTAAATAGCTGGTAGAGAGGTGTAACACTGGGATGGCCAATGAGTTGTGAGTTTGTATACTCTTTGCATTATTTTTATTTATTGTTTATGTTACATTTGTTGACCTGGATAGTCTGACTGAATACTTGTCCATTTTCAGCGGAGGCCCGGGAAGAAAAGTTGCAAACAATAATACATTGCATACGACTTAAAACAAAAATAAAGTATACAGAGACATTATTTATAGATTTTTCAGAAAAAAAACATTATTTTCAGATTATTTCAGAACAAAAACAAGTGATGATTAGTTATGAATGTGACAGTATGCAAAATAATTTATAAAATGGAGTCCGAGCATATAATACCTAAAGGGTTAAAAATTCTAGTTCTATTAACATATACAGATGACATAATTGCAAAAAAAAAAAAAATTTGGATAAAATAAGTAATTTACAAAATTATTGTCTAGAGGTGATATGGATGGGTTTAAAAACTAAAGGTTTAGTTGATGTAGTAATGATAGGAGTATGTATTTTTACTATGAATAAAATTTCTGTTCGTTATAAAATTTGAAAATAAAGATGCAAGTAGAATTCAATGAGAAACAATAAAATAAAACAAACCTGTCTTTTCTGGAGAAGTTGTACATTATCATTCATAAAAAAGCTTATTCGACAAATTCAGTACTGATGGGGGAAATGGCGTACTTGGCAAATGTATTTGTATTGCCAGCAGTAGTTGAAAATTAAATTATTGCATTCATTTATATGGGGCTCTAGGTTAAATCCATTAAAAAGTGGAGTTTTGCATGTAAATAGAGGAAGGACGTTTAAGGTTAATTAACCATTGGTATATGCTGGTTAATTAAATCTGCAAAAAGTGATAAAGTGGATAAATGAAAAAGATGAGAGATTATTAGCAAAAGTTTATGTGTATGATAAATTTGGGGTATGGTAAAATAGTAAAAGAGAGTGTATAAATGAAGAAATGTTAACAAGAAAAATATTTTTTGTGGAAAATAAAAATTGATATAGAAAAAGTATGCTGTACGAAAATAATGATAAAACATTCCTGTGTAAAATCATGAGAAAATCTAATAGATGAAAAACATTACACCATTTGCTTCTTATTTATATAGCTTTAATCAGAATGTAGAATGTGAAGATTTTTTGTAGAGACTGGTAATAGATAATTTGTAAGCAAAAGTAAATATGCCTTATAAAAAGAAAAAAATGATAAAATATATTTACATTGTCAAGAAGAAGGAACCAATAAACATGTTTTTGAAATGTAAAACTGTAAAAATGTTATTGGGGAAAATAATGTAAAGCTTTTTTAGAAGGTATAAAAAATGGATAAAGTAAACATGGATATGATTAAATATGAATATTATAAGAATATAAGTAAAGAATGTTACAAGTATAGATAAGTTATTTTATGTCATTGGTTATATGGAATGAACGAATAAATTAAATTGTTTAATGGTAAATGGATTTTAGCAACAAAAAATCAAATGCTGGTTATGGAAAATGGAGTGAGGGTTGAATATGGCTGAAAACCTAGTATGATTGATTGTAAAGAAGATTATGCATGTGTAAATATATTTGTATGTATATTTGCACATGTGCAAATATTTGGAAATATGCTGTGATTTTTTTTATATATAAAGGACCCCACCCTTTTTGATAGGTGCTGTGGGATCTTTTATATCTACCTGAGCTACCACCAACTCGTATCGATGGAACCTCAGTTTAATGTCTCATTTGTAGGATGATACACTCAAAAGTGTAGCACCCCTTAATAATGCTGCACTGTAGTGTCTGCAATGGATCTGCTTGATGTGTGTATAGAACCACAGCTTTCTGCACCAAAGATGAGTGTGCTAACTGTTGTGCCACTATAGCTTCTACTTACTAATTAACTTTGGCTCTTCTATTTCAATTTAACATATAGTTTGCCTCATTTTGTCTGCTAATGAGAGTACAACAGGAATGCCTAGATACCTAACAGAGCCATGGCTTCGTAAATGAAAAAAATACTTTTTCTGGGTTGGTGCAAAATGTACCACTGCTACTTGCATTTTAATCACAGTAACCTTGTATCGATGTAGCAAACCAAAATGTCTTATAAACTCAAATTATTTTGCCAAGTGTTTCTCATGATCAAACTAATATACCACAGAGTCATCTGCATGTAATAAAAACTTTATTTCATCCTCCCTACTAAAGCCTTCATTTCTAGACTGAGTGTCTTGGCCAAAGGTGCTAAATATAGTGCAAACAGTAGAGAGGAGAGCAGTCAGTCCTGCCAGGTACTCCTATAAAAAATAAAAGGAGTTGAAAGCTCCACATTTATCATTACCTGGTGGAAAGTGTTAACAGGCCTCTTAATCTGTGAGAAAAATATGTAACTTCAGTACTTTAGCAAGTCCCATTGATGCTGTCAGATGTTTTTGGCACCAAAGATGACCTCTGACAAAGGTAAGTTTAGTTTCTCTGCTCTTTAAGCATTTTTAATGACATTGTCATATGTGTAGAATCTTTTAATGTCACCAGGCATGCAGCCATCAGAATGTACAAGTCTTGAAAGTAAAGCAGACTGCCAGAACACCAAATCTGACATCACCATTTTATTATCTTGATTGAGGACTGAGATAGTTCTATATAAACTGGGACAAAGGGACGTCTTTCCTCCTCTGATATGACGGAGACAATGCTGCTCTTTTTCCAAGATAGAGTGCCTGCAGTTAATGTAAGACACACTAATAGTTTGTAACACTTAGTAGCATCTGCCTTTCCATGTAGTTTCATTCCTGTTGACTAGTTTTTCTTTTGGAATACATTTCAACAGGAGTCCAGGTTCCAGTCTAGGCAAGGTGAAATCATAAACATAACTACCATATTTACTCTCCGGCAAGGAATGTAAATTATCTTTATAATAAAAGTTAGAAG
>NC_056735.1:1343483623-1343513623 GCF_019279795.1 Protopterus annectens | reverse complement strand
ATTCTTAACATAGCTAAAGAAGGCTTTGTGGTTATCTTTTGAATCCTTAGCTATTTTTCTTTCGAAGTTAGCCTTGGATGATTTCATGAGGAACCTCTGTTTCTTACTGATACTGTTCAGGGATGTATTTCCTTCTTGGGATTTGCTTTTTTTCTGAACTAGTTTCCTCCTCCTAGTGTATAGACTGCTTATTGCAGGGGTCCACCAAACTGGTTTCCTTCTCTTAGAGGAGTGAGTCTTGATTTTGCTAAGGATGGCACGATCCACGCATCCTTGTAGGTGCTCATAGAGTGCATATGTACAAGTTTCTGAATCTTGGGCAGCGTTATCCTTTAGCGTGGGGGCTGTGAAACTTACCACCTCTGTCTTAAGTAAGGCGAAGCTTGCTTTGGAAAAGTTTTTTATTGTGGTCTCCTTAGTTGGGGGTGGTGGTGGGGTGTGGACATCCAGAGTGATCAGTTTATAGTCTGATCTAACCAGTGACGGGTTGACCTCCGGTGTGTAACACCTGTCACCCATGTTGATGATGACCAGATCAAATATGTTTTCACCTCTGGTAGGGGAGTTTACCAGCTGATCCAGGGAGTTTGAGTTGATGAATTCCAGGAAGCACTGGGCCTGGGAATTTGTACTAGAGCAATTTTCCCAGTAATCGCCCAATATCAGGGGGTTTGGTAGGACCTTCATGTTTTCCAGTGTCTCCAGAAAGGTGGA
The DNA here is from genome assembly GCF_019279795.1 of Protopterus annectens. NCBI lineage: Eukaryota > Metazoa > Chordata > Ceratodontiformes > Protopteridae > Protopterus > Protopterus annectens. Next base: position 1,343,512,909 of record NC_056735.1, on the reverse strand, counting down.
GTGGTGGTCCTGGGTCATGGAGGGTGATCTGTAGCAGGCCACAATTTGCATTGCAGATTTGCCCGATGTTAGTTGCACATGGATGATATCAGAGGTATCCTGCTGCGCCACTAACCTGGAGGTGTAGGTATCCTTGATGAATATGGATACACCTCCTCCTTTTGCGAAATGGTGCGTGTATGTATGTGTATATATATATATATGTGTGTGTGTGTGTGTGTGTGTGTGTGTGTATATATATATATATATATATATATATATATATATATATATATATATATATATATATATATATATATATATATATATATATATATATATATATATATATATATATATATATATGTATATATATATATATATATATATATATATATATATATACACACATTTTAAACATGTTGTTTATATGTTATATGATGCACTTCTCCCCTTGTAGGGTATATACAGCATTATTTACATTATTTGTAGGATTTAATATATTGTAGTTTTACCGTATACATTTTCAGTTTAAAGTATTTCAGTTTAAAGCATTTTCAGTTTAAAGTATTTTTTTCAAGTATTCATGTATATAGGTTTACAGTGTTATAAAGTTACGCTATAGGGATCTAATACTTGTATTTGCACAATGTTTTATTCAGTGGCTTTTTAATTAATTAAGTTTTGGTGCCATTTCTTATTTAAAGGAAGTGAGGTAGTGCATTTTGTTTGTCTGATGATGTTTCTATAATTGTTGGAAACGAAAGCGCTTACATTGACTTTAATAAAGTACTGTTTGTGACTTTGGAGCAGCGTTTGTCTTCCAAGATATAGCTTTCTAAGAAAACTAGATTACCCTTGAGGTCATCCAGGGTTAGAAAAAATTAATTTATAATAAATAGGTGTGCTCCTGGTAGTTTTGTTAGAATGTGATAATACAGTAAAAAAAGTTTTTATTATTGTCTGCTTGAAAAAGGTTTTATCAGTATTTGTTTGTAGTCATTTAAATGTTGTTTATTCCTACCTAGCATACTCTTCAGACAACATCTTATTTTTCTTTGTATTTAATTGGCCTCCCTTTAAATTCCACACTGAAATGTCAAGGCCAGTTAAGCAAAAAGATGTAGGAAATGTTGACCGAGTGGTATGCATGTTTTTGTTACAGGTATTCATGTGTAAATCTCCTGGTTTTGTTTTCTGTAATGAATGAGTATCATTAAATACTAATTCGAGTCTCTAGCCTTACTTTGTATTAACAGAAGCACTAAACCAGGCAATTCGCCTGTCAACCTCTTATGCAAACTGCCAGAATGATAAGAAGCATTGTCCTATATTTATTAACAGTGCATAATTAAGATATTGCACAAGCAAAAACATGAAGTCAACATTTTTGATATGCTTCTTTCAAGAAAGGAGGCAAAGGCTTTCCAGTCAGTATGCAGCATATAAGTGGTTAGTTCATTCCCTTACCTTTTAAGATATAGTGCACATTTAGAAGGTGAAGTTGGATATTATTGTACTTGGCAGAAGCAAGGTCAGTAGCACCATATTACTCAAATGTTTTCTGTACAAGATATTTTAGAAACTGCTACAGCTTTTTAAAACCCTGCAAGTTGGATGTGCTGTCTGGGTGTGGTGCAGGCTTTGATATCGCTGTGCTACAGGAGATCCTTTTATGTTCTACTTCCCTTGGCTATAGTAGTACTTCTAGGAGAGTCTAACCTAAATTTATGATTTACTATTAAAATGCCCCCCCCCCCCAAAGAATGTAATACAGTTGTGGAGAGTCTAACCTAAAGTTATGATTTACTATTAAAATGGCCCTCCCCAAAGAATGTAATACAGTTGTGGATAAGATTCTTACCATAACAGTAGGTTTTCAAAGAATAGTCACTCTAATAGTAACCCTACCCTCTCTTTCTTTTTCCACCTGGAAGGTAATATGTAGTTAGTAAGAATTGCTCTTAGTTTTTCAGACTTCCCTGTTCACGTTTGTATTTTAATGATTTATTAGTTGTTTAAGATTTAAATGTTGTCACAATCATAATTTTCCTATGGGTCTGTATAGCTTGAGGAACAGAAGAAACTACCCAACTACACTGTCTTTATATTAAACTGCTTTGTGCACCTAGTAATGAACTAAAAGTATGGGTCTTGGTAAGCAAGTATAGAAAGTAAATAATGGCTATATAAAAATCTGTCGATGAGGACTGGGTTGGTGAGACTTAAACCCTAGGATGTTAGGAAATACGAGGCAATTGAGTCCTGCTACTATTTGTTTTGCCAGTATCCAATATCAGACTGAACCTTCTTAATTGAGTTGGGCCAGGCCAGTAAAAGCCATGGGTGAATTTGTAAATACCCAACCAAATGTCCAGTTCTCATTTGCTTAATTTGCAGTGGGAGTCTATTCTAGAGGTGGGGAGGCCTTGTAATGAGCCTCTGTCTCGCCACCTTGTTTTATCTATTTGCTGGTAAAGATTTAAATACCTTGTTGTGCAGTTTCGGGACTATTCAGTTTGTGTAGATTCAGAAAATCCTAGACTACTGGATCCCTTAATGGCTCTGAAGGCAAGGCATAGATCTCTTGGGAGTCTTATAAAGACACTGAACAAAGAAGCAGTGCTTCCAGCCTTTGCTAGTAGCTAGTTGTATTTAAGCCGGTAACCATCATTGTTAAGAACCTCTGGGGTCTTTGTGTGATATGTTTAGTGAGGTACATGGCAAAAGAGCATTGTATACAATCGTTGACCTAATCATTGCTGAATGTAATGGAACGATAACCTCTCTGCATCTGGAAGATATCCCCTTGACTGTCAGCTGCGCTAAGTAGGACTTTCTGACTTGTATCATTGCATGATGATCAAATGAGAGGGATTGTCAACCCAAGTACCAAGGTCTCTAACAACATTCTCATTTGTTCTGGGTTATTATCTCTCTGTCTTATGCTGGGGGAGAAGGATGGTTTATCAAATGTAACTGTTACACTGTTTTAGCATTTAATTTAAGCTCGTTAGCACACCATGTGGTTGCACGCAACTAGGTTTTGTTGAAGGGCCCTGGTTATCAGAGGGTGACTTGGAAATGAGGCCCAGTTTTGCAATCATCAGCAAACTTGGTTAATCAGAAGTTTTGGTTTGTAGTCTGGAGATCTGAAAGGGAAAAGCTAAAAAAATGGGTTCTAGCACAGAGCCCAGTGGTACAGCAATTGGTTAGCTTTTTTTGACACCTGCTACTTGCACCAAAAAGGTTCTGTACTTTAGGCAATTTGCTATCCATCTTATAACATAGGGGATCTATCTGCAATACATTTAACTTGCTTTCTATGCTAGGATGGGGTATAGTGTCAAAGGCCTTGGCCAGGTCAAGAAATGCACATATATAGCATGGCCACAGTCAACAAATTGTTGAATATTTTCAAAGAAATTAACCAGATTCATTAGAAAGGATCTACCCTAAACAAAGCCAAACTGATGCAGGCCTACAATGGTCAGATTTTTTAATGTTCTAGTTAATCAGGTCTTTTGTAATATGCTCCATGGCTTTTCATACGAGATGCATCAAGCAGATGGGCTTGTAATTCCTGGGGTCAATGGTGGGGGCCACCCTTGTGAAGTGGTATTACCATTGCTTTGTACCAAACTTCGTGGGACAAAGGCAGTGGTTAAGTAGTATTTGAGTGGTTCTGCCAGGTCTTGCTTAGTGTTATTTGTTAAACAGCATTGTAGTTTACTTGGTCCCATAGAGGAAGTATGTTTAGTCTGTTGAGAGCAGCTTTAGTACCATGATCTTTGGTGGTGATGGGAGGTTAAATGCTTCAGGGATAAGTGGGCTTTGAATTGTCATTTTTGGGGTAAAGTTTGCACTGGGTTTGTTAGGTAGCACTTCTGCAATGTCTACCAGGTCAGAGTAAATAGTGCAATCTTGAGTTCAAGTTCTAACCAAATGTTGGGATTATGTTCCTAGCTTTCTAATGTAAGCTTCAAATGCTAACCTCAATTCGTGGTATAATTCAGTATTCTTATTTATTTATTTTTTTTAATTTTTAGTCAACATTTTCAATGTTGTCCTTGATTTTAAGGATCATTTGATTTGCTGTATACTTCACAAGAAAAAAAAATTCCTTAGAGTTTATTTATGTTGATGGACCATCAGAATAACTTTCCTTTAAACATCCCATTGTATTTAGATATGGCAGGTACTTGTCAATTTTATGCATTTATCTAGCAGCCATAGAAATCTCTTGTGCACTTTCTTGCAGAGACCATTTCTGGGTTTATGCTGTGGAATATGTCAGTCTCAAAACTGTATTATAAAATTTAATGAGACATGTACATTTGAAATAATTGAATTCTGAGATACTGGTATGTTCAGGTTTAGAGGTTGAGGTTCTTATAGTGAAAGTCACTAATTTATAATCTTGACTCAATTGGGGCGAAATATACTGGGGGAATAGCTGATTAAGAAGCTAGATTTATAAGGACCAGGTCAAGAATTTTATGCTAGCTACGGGTTTGTTGGCGATGTGTTCCATGAAGCTTTTGTTTATGAAATCTAAGAACTTTTGGGTGTAGCCTGTATTTCAGGTATAGTTGATTCAATTTACTGATTGCTAGTTGAAGTATTCCAAAATGGAGTTTTTGTATATAGGGAGTTCATTGAGCACATCTAGGAATGACATCACTGTAAAAAAATAAAAAAAAATAAAAACTGTGCAAGCCACTTACCAGAGATGTAAATAATTTGCACTCAAATGAGAAAACACACTCCAAAAAATACAAATCAGCAATAAAAAAAAAAAAGTAAAAAAATGTTGACAAGCTTAAGTGCTTTTGTCTTCCACATAGTTTTAAAATCCTCAGAACCTGGAATAAATATACAAACTTTACCTTATAAATGTTTTGATCAGGTGTTTGAAACACACAAAACAGCTGACCAGATCTTTTAGAAGTGATAGTACTATTCCATGATGTAGCTGAAATAAAACGTAAATGCATCAGCATTAATTTTCTCTTGTTATCTTGCAAGTCTAATTTCTCATACCTCTCTTCCTCTCATCTGTAACTGCCCCTTCTAAGTATAGACACTTGGTGTATACTCTATTATTGTAAGACTATATCATACTGAATGTTATCTTGATTGTACAGTTTAAGATGTTTCTTCTTTGAGCCTGTATAATTTATTATTTTTCATCCTACTTCAGTTGTTGTACAGTTTAAAGTGCTATTATCCCAGTTTTATTTGATGTAAAATGTATAGTGTTATCCATCTGTACCTATGAAGTTGTACTTGTTAATCTGTTATATGTGGAGCTTTTTCCCCTGGGCCACCTCTGAAAAAGGAGTTGTGTCCAGTCCGACTTTCCCAGTAATCAAATGTAAAATAAATAAAAAAAAGTATAATATTTTAATATGTGCAGTCTAAAATTTCATCTAATATTGGTATGTGTAATAAACAGTAAAGGACTAGAATGACTGTTTTTATAACTTAGCTGTCCTTAACTTGAATAAACTTTTAATGGAAATAAGTCATCAGTACTAGGCTGGGTGACTGCATTTCATAAAATCTGCCATTGTAGTTCTTTGTCTTTGAGGGGGGGGGGGTCTTGCCAGCAACCTCCTCTGGGTGAAATATTAATTTGTATCTATTAGAAAATGTTTTAAATGTTTACACATGTATGTTTGCAAAGAGCATTATTCATTTCCATGTTCTTTGTAATTTAAGTGTTCATAAATTCTGTGCCTTAACCATATTTTCCCTGCATAGAAAGCCTTGTATCAGACTGGGCATGATTCTGTCAAGAAATAAGTTATAACTGATGCATATGGTCCCTCATTAATGTACTTACAAGTTCCACATTTCTACATCTTCCTCTCCCTTCGAGTTTGTGCTTTGTATATATCTGTTTACTTCTTTCTTGCATGGTTTTTATATTTGCAGCTCTGTTAAATGAAGATTTAGATACCTTTCCAATTGCTGCATTATTAGGACCAGAGTAGTATTCTTCCAATTATTTTTAATGATATTTAATATTGTGCTAGTTGTACAGTAATGTAAACTAGGAATGACCATAACTTTGAAAAATCATTATTATTGTAGTGATGTTTAATATTATTTTCTATTCAACATAATGTCATCACTATCCAGCCTTGTTAAAAATTATTTTGCCATACAGTAAATACATACTTCTTGTAAAGTATAAATGAGCATTAGAGAATAGAGCCTTCCTATGAGTTTTGGAAGTAAATATTTTCTTGATTTCATCCTTGTTCATCATGTTGTTACTTTTAAAAACTATTTTTAAAGCTTTAGAAATAAATCTCAGAAAGGAAGTTGGAAATGATAAAAAAAAAAAAATTGTGATCAAAAGACTTGAAAACCATAGATTGTTCGTTCTCATAAAAAAATTTAGCATTCATTCATATTCATTGGAGAGAAAGCCACTCCAGATGTTAGTATTCACCCTCAAATTAAAAAAAAAATAATAATTATAATCAAACGCACACTACATGATTTGATCTACTAACCTAATGTCCATGTTGGAAAAGTTTTTTCTGTTTTAATAGCTCCAAGGAGCCAGTGTATGCCTGTCACTAGTAATAACGGTAAACACATTTCATGCATTGTCTGTTACCGTGAGGATATCCTGCACATTCTCCTTGTTGATGCACTGTAAAAATAGTACCAGGAGTCTTAGTCACTCTGGTCAAAAATCATTTTATCATGACAATGATGGGTGGTTGAAGTTTTCCAAGATGAGATTTTTGTTTATAGGGAGTTCAATGGATATGTGATTATCAGGGGACTTAGAGAGTGTCCTGTAACCGACTATAAACTGATAGCTGAATTTGTTTAGTATGATTTGGAGCTTAATGATCTCTGTTTGTGGATCCCTGGGGATCTGTCTAGGGATGATACGGTCCTTAACAAATATGAGGAGAGACCACCACCACAATTGCCATCTGGTTTGAAAACTGGGTAGGCATAAAACGCCGGTATGGTGGGAACGCTTTCTGAGCATTTAAACCAGGTTTCAGTAATTGCACAGATGTGGGTGCACTCCAAATGTAGGATACCTTCAGGGTGCATTTTGTTGAGACTTATGGCATTAAGCAGAACTACCTCAATGTGGCCCCATTTCGGATTTGATATGTTAATCCTGATGGGATGTCTGTCAGCTGAAACCTGTCTAAATATTTGACTGTTGGACAACAAAGGCTTTAGTCAGTATATGGAAGCCTTGGAACAAATGATGTAGGGGAATCCTTAGTAAAACAAACAGGACTGTCATGCTTGTTCCCTGTAAATACATACTGGATCCCCTTGGAGTGACTCCACCTCTTTAGCCAATTCTATTTTCTTTGCACCTTGACCTCTTTCTTGGAGAAGGCGGGATTTCACTCTGAGACAGAGTCTTCCTTGCATTTGTGACCTGTATGGAGAGTTCTAACATTTCTGTCTGCATATCCCTTGGGGTTTTGAATGACAGTCCACACCTCATGGGCCCACCACTATATCGTAGTTGTTTTTGCCACGTGAAAGTGTCCTAAGGGCCTTTGAGATATCAGAGATCCTGGCACCTGAAAGACAACTTGATGTCATCCTGTCCTTGCTCTGCTTAGTGACAGGAGAGTCACTATAGTGACTTTAGAGGTGACTATAGTCAGAAATCACTAAAATGTTTTATTTGTAGAGGGGTACTGTGTATTTGATCTGAGATGATTTATAGCCTAGTGACTTTGTTGAGAGTGTACCAACAGATGATATGGAGTTTGATTTTTGCTGAGATGCATTATTTATGGATCTGGGAAGCTTTGGCAAGGACTCTTGACAGTTTACTGTGATTTGGTTTAGTGTTGTGTGGCTTTCCATGCTGCTGTCAGTCTGTGTCTTTTGTGAGAGTAAGCTCTCAGTGTTACAAATGGAATGTGTTGTGAGAAGTAAAAGTTCATTGTCTGTGACCATCAGGCAGTTGCTACTCTGCCTAAGTATACCAAGTGCTATGAGGCTGGCAAAAGAAGGAATTCCAGCAGGCTGACCCTCCGTTTTAATTCATGGATTAGGAGTATTTGTTTGATTACATGGAGTACTGTATTCAGTTAAATGAGATATATATGGTTTCCTCCACAACAGAGTACAACTAGTTGTCATAAATAACTATTGAATATGAGCAAGGCAGAACAGCTATTAATTGCTAAAAGCAACATGGGCAGCTACAAACTAAATCTGCTAAAGTAAAGCAGTTATAGGCTGTTTGCTGCTACTTTGTCGGAGAGTTGTGCCAGTCTAGCTCATTAGCAATACCTCTAGTAAGGATAGCTGCCAACAAATGCTTAATCACACTAATCAGTAGTGATTTGGGGAGGTTAAGTGGTATAGGAAAAAATACATGGCTTAAGATGTCTGCATCTATAAAGTGCATAGTTAAATTTAGCTGCACAATGAACAGTGCCTCACAAATACAGGAAATTTCTAACAAAACAAGAAATCTGATCATATTCAAATGAGCACACTGACCAAGGTTCTACAGCCATGAGTGACTAAGTTGTTTCCCCACAGTCAGTATTATTAGTAATCTAGCTGGTATATTCTACTGATTTTAATCACCAGAAAGTGCACAGCTATTGCAATAAGAATGCAAAATGGACCAGGTGAAACTGGATATCATTCTACTAGGGCAGTAGCAACTTCAGATTCCACTTCTTGATTATCTATTTTTATGGTAATGATGTGGCCTGCAACTTTATTTATGCAGTTCGACATGCATTATGATGAAACAAAGTTAAATTTTACATATTTGTCTTTGTTTACCGAGGAAAGTCCGTCTGGTAATACCCATTTTCAGCGGAGGCCCGGAGAGAAAAGCTCCAGTTGTTTACATTGCATTATACTAAGTTCCAGTTAAGCACAGAGCAGTTATATTTCTGTTTACATTTATACACAGTTACAGTTACACATTCTAAGGCTTTACAGAGGTGGAAGTTACTAAAGAGAAAGCCCACATGCAACTTAGTGGATTGTACAGGCAGCAGGTATGTATAAAAAAATGTATAATTTCAGTCAGAGGTTTGAGTGTTGACTGAGAGTTTTATTTGTGTGGGGGTACTATTCGAGAGTTTAGCAATGTTTTGGGAGAAGAGCGAGTCTCCTGCCACATTATTTGACTTATTTGCAAGTAATAAGAATTTGTTACTAAAGCAGAAGTCCCTTGCTGGATAGTAGGTCAGTAATAAGTTATGTAGTGCAGGCCATTTTTCTGGATGCTGAATGCATGTGTGTGCTATAATTAGTTGTGAATATGTTAGGTAGTTGTAATTAAAATGCTTCTGAATGGACCCACCATTAGTTTCTGTGATGTAGTTGAAAAGTAAAGGTAACATAAATCTGGGGAATTAAAATGCTAAGCTACATTACAAATAAGTAGGTGAGTATGTGTGTCTGATAACCGTTTAGAAAGTAAGTCATGAATGAAATAAGAAATGCTGTTCTTGCCTGTTAACTTCTGGGGAATATTGCGACTGATCCATTAGTTTTAAATGCATAAAGATTCTTATGTTCATGTGACGTTTGCTCACTGGCAGTTGTAAATAACAGCCACCTAACTTTTGATCTGCTGTCATCAAGTTGAGAAGCTATATTTGTTACTATCTTTTTTTTCTACAGCTGATAACGTTATGCATTTTCCATTCACCAGTGAACAATAGGCAGAAATCTGCTCAAGTGCTTCCACCTATCCACCAATCTTAGAAAAAGCATAAACTCTCTTTTCAGTATTTCAGCACTGAGCACTTTTCAAGGATTCTAGAATGACATCACATTGATAGAATTTTAGATGTTAGAGTACTTGCTTTGTAGCATAAACGTCTGTAGTATTTTGTGAGCTGTGAAGTTACGCAAGCCATATTGTATATAGATATTGATAGTCACAGATGAGCACTGAATTGAAGCAAACATTTTATTACTGTATTTGATATATATATATATATATATATATATATATATATATATATTTATAAGATTGTGGAAAATGTTGGACTTGTAGTACTATTAAAGAATATGCATATGTAAATTTGGTAATTTTCATACTTTTTTTAGTCATTTTGTTAACTCTTGGTCTGATTGAGGCAGACAGTTCTGTATTATGGGAATCCTTTGTGTTTTAGTGTCAATGTTTTTTTCTTTCTGTTTTTAACATTAAAGTAGTTGTGCCTTGTGTTCGCTATTTTCACACCTTGTACAATGAAAGAAATAATGTAGATTGAGCTGTACATTCTATAAATTAATAAGTAGTGTAGCACATGCATGTTATTATGTTATCCAGTACAGATGCATACTGTAGTTTTAACTCTTTAGTAAGAATCTCAGTATTCCAAAATCCATTAATGTATGCAGTAGGGTTTGTCTTTTAGTTGAACCATGCATGTGTTTAGCTGTGGCCCACTGAGGCCATCTGTCCCTACATACTGGGCAAGCTGCATTTCTTAGTGTGTCAGTTTGCTATCTGTTGCCCCCACACAATTTATTTTTGTGCTTGATACATGCTTAAATTCATTTACTGCATTTTATGTTTCATTCTTCCACTAAACAACATGTCCTGATATGTTGTATAGTTAAATCATGCCCTTTCTCTTGCATGTTTTGTTTTACTGTCTTTCCTTTTTACACACAACAGACTGTTTAGGCAACTGGATCCTGTGAAAAATGGCAAATGTCATGTGATTTTACAAAAATAAAAGTGCATCCTAAATTTTCATTATCTGTACTTAAAACACCTTAATATTACAGGAAACACCTTAATATTACATGAAACACTACAAATTATTCAAGACTGAAGTTTTATTTTCACAGAAAAGGGATGTCCAGTCCTTTGTACTGGTTGTAAGTACGTTCTTTTTTTCCTGCAGAATCTCATTATTTCATAAAGTCCTACTGTGGACATATGAAAAGTTGGCAACCCTGTGTATGAATGGCACATTGGGAGATGCTATTGAATTTTAATATTTTGCAGTAGGTAGATTTTGCCACTGTATTCTGAGCCATAAAAATATCAGATGTGGAAATCTAAGATACTGTTAAGTAGTATGTGTAGAAGAGAAAAAAATATATCCTGGTTTAAGTGACCTCATATAACTAGTTTGCCACATTATTACTTTCCTCGACATAACACTAAAAAAAAAAAAATTATGTTACATTTCAGAGTAACACATTAGCGCTGTCACATTTTTGTACTTAATATGAGCTTACTTAACAGCAGGACTGTTATTCTTCACCACATTGTGTTTTGGACTTTTCAGTTGTCACCATACTAATTGGATAGCACTGACTTTTGGTGTATGATGGTACTATTCCTGCTACTATAATGTTGTGGAAAGGACTAAACAGAATAATGCAAAACCATTATAGTGGCAAATAATGGTTTGTGTCAGATGAGCAAAGAACAGCGATATACTGAAGCACGACTTGAATAACCATTCAGTAAAATCAGAATCACATTTATTTTCATGTAAGTGCTTTCACTACCGATTGTGGCTTCATCAGACCATATACAAACAAAAGATGCATAAACAGCCAAACACTTCTATATACATATCACCTCCCCTTCATTACGTTCAAATAGTCCTTGCAGCAAATCATTTTACTACAAAACACCTCCTAAATACTGAGAGTCATAGATTGCCAACTTGACAAATCAAAACAGCAAACTGAATATCTAATTGCTTTTGCACAGATCGCAACACAGTAATAAAAATTAAATGGATAGCTATTTAAAAGCCATATACTATGTGCATTTTTATATGGACCAATTGTAAATCATGCATGAATTGTAATGTGATCATTAGGAGCATGTTCTTCTTTCGGCTTTTCCTGGTTAGGGGTCGCTTTAGTTATTTAAAGCTCAAGAATGAGTTTTTTAAGCCCCATGAATTAGAACTTATACATGGCATAGAACAGCAGCAAGAAGCACTATATACACAATTTCCAACTTCTCATGTTGATAAATTTATGGGAACTGCTACGGATAATGTGAGCATATATGAACGCAGACTAATGCAACAAAAGAGGAAGAATTTAGATAGAGACCTAGCTGATTTTAAGAGTGGGAATGTCTTTTCATGGCCTAGGTCCCAGAGAAACAATAGACCTGAACAGAATGGAAATGCAAATGAATATGAATGTAGTTCAGAGTCTCAGAATAAGAGAGAGCACTTGACTGTTAAACAGTGGGAGCATACAGTAGAGTTCCAGCTAGTGATGTACAGAGTCCTGTTCCTGTAGTGCAAGAGAGTATTGATATACCATCCCAAGTGACAATGAGTAATGGAAGCCAGTTGATCTCTGAAACACAGCAGTCCAATGATATACCACCTGGACAACCAGTAGCTAGAAGGAAAGATACCAACAATGGATTACAAACATATCCAATTTTTCCACTACCCATTCGGCAAGAAAGAGGGAGACAATCATTTCGATCCAGGAGTCGAAGCAGGATGAAAAGGAAGGAACTAATGGACAATACGGAATATCCAACCTTGAAAAGGATGTGGCAGTAGAACTAAATCAGAATATTGTCTGGAATATATCACAGAGACAATTAAAGAGTACAGAAGTTTCAGTTTTGCAGAAGGGACTTCAATTTATTCTTGCGCAATCAGCTGATTTACCAGGTACGATTTTCGATTTAAGACTCTTTCTTAGGAATGCTATGTTGAAATTGACATTTCCTATGGATACAGTTAGTAATACTCATCAATATAAAAAGTTGAGTAATTATACACCAGTTAATCATCCCATCTTAGAAGCTTTTGGAAAATATATGAAGATGAGATGTATAATATTTCTAGGAATAATGTGCAACATAACAGGTATGTTAACCTAACACAACAAGAAAAGATAGCGCTAACACAACTTAAAACAGAGGCCTGCTGATAAGGGCGGCATGACAGTAGTAATGGATAGAGAATTCTATTTTAATTTACTACATCACGTGCTATCGGATAAAAAAGTATATGACAGTTACACTTGTGAACATACAAACAATGCAAAATTTGATGAAAATTAACATTAATGATAGTATGTTTAGATATAATCTGTCATTGGAGTTAGTTCAGTTCCTTACATCATCCTTTGATTCCATCATTTCAAGGCCAGCCCAAAATACATAAAGATAAATTTAAGCCACCGTTTTGGCCTATTGTAGCAGGCAGAGGTTGGCTAACAGAACCATATTCTATCTCTGTTGAAAGGCAGGTGAGACCAGTATTAAATGGAATTGAAGCTGTGTTAAGACTCAAAGATTTTTAGAGAGTCTTTTTGTATTTAATCAGGTGCCAAATAATAGTGAGAACATATATTTAGTAACACTCAATCTGGCATGTTTATTCACTTCAATTCCCAATGTGGAAGGTTTGCATTTATTAAGGAACTTCCTTATAAGGAAAAGTGGATACAATAAATTAATAGATACTATATGTATGTTTATGGACATAGTACTTAAGAACAATGCGTTTGTCTTTGTTGATACATATTACCTCCAATGTGAAGGCGTAGCTATGGGCACTTGTGCCAATAGCTACGCCATTGCAGTTATGGCACAGTGGGAGATGGAATGCAAGTTTCCATTAGAGTTGTATAAGAAGTATGTAAGTTTTTATCGCCACTTTGTGGATGATATTTTCCTTGTATGGGTAGGTCCCTCCCATTATTTAGAACATTTGTTGAAACAATAGAAAATACAACAAACTTTTAAAAATTTGAACTGAAATATTCTACTGGGGGGATACCGTTCTTAGACATTTTTGTCTCTGAACGAGCAAGGCTCATTTCAGATTAGAATATATCGTAAGGATTGTTCTACTAATACACTTATACATAGGTCTAGCATGCACCCAAGGAAAACATTCAAGAATATAGTGAAAGGACAGGGGATGCGTGTATCATGCCTGAGTGACCAGGATACTGTGTTTATATCAAAGGGGATATCAAGGCACAAAAGTAGTCCCAGTATTAGAAGAAGTTAGAACAATGAGGAATGGTAGAGCTAAGCCATACTTCTCTAAAGGCTCTAGCATGGATCTACAAGGAGGGAATTCAACTGTAATGCATAATAAAGTGAATCCAGTTAGTCACTATACCATATACTAGTGGCATAAATTCAAGAGTGTGTTTTATAAGTACTGGCCATTGCTCATGACTGATAACAAAATCAAAGCAGTAGTAGGAGAACAGCCCAACTTTTGTTTTAAGAATAGGAAAAATCTTAAAAGGATATTACGTTACCCGAAAGAATTAGTTGCTCCCACAAGTTTGCCAATGACTGGAACAAAAAAATGTGGTCATTGTAATATGTGCCAATATATCAAAGAAACTAATGAGTTTTTGTACATCCTGAAACACAGGTAGCACATAAAGTATATAATCTAATGGACTGCAATAGCAGAAATATAATGTATTTGGTACAGTGTGATTGCTGCTTAAGATTTTATGTGGGGAAAACAAAACATTTAACGAGTGCATGAGGGAGCATACCAATAGTATAAATAGGGATTCAGTTAGTGCACTTTCTAAATACAATGAAATGAGCATTTCCAACCACAATTTTAAATTTATAGGTTTAGAACAAATTAGCCCTGGACATAGGATGGGGAATATCATACACCTTACTGAAAAAGTGAACTTAGATGGATATTAAAGCTTAGAGCTGAAAAAGGACTAGGTCTTAATGGTAAAATCTCTGAGGAGTGTATTGGAAGCAAGGGGCCTACCTCGGAAATAGTAGTAGGTATATGTAGAATAGGTAACATAGAATGTAGGGTTCAGAATACCCAATATAATTACAGTACACAATAGTACACCGATATATAGGTATGATCCTATATTATGGCTTCATTAAGCCTATTTAGTAGAGCACAGATGTGTAGAAGTGTGTATATAAGTGGACATACAAATGTATCCTTAGGGCTAGGATTGTAAGAATATGTAATCAAAAAGGAACTGATGGCCAGTTCACTTATGCTAAGGTCTTTGCATATATTTCAGGTTATATTTTTGGTTATATATTAACATATGTATATTATTGTTTTTAGTATGGATAGGTACTTTGTCATATATACTCTTACATTATATGTATTTATGTCATGCTTTATAGTAGGGTATATGCAACATGTATGATGCATAGTGATGGGGACACATAATAATGAATAGTTATCCTGTCTAGTTACATAAAAACATTTTTATATGAATTGTAATGTGATCATTAGGAGCATATTGGTTTTTATTTTATAGATTTACTTAGTAGACTAAAGTTGATTAAGCTGTATAGGTATATACTTAAAGTAAATGCTAAAGTTAATTAATTAGGTGCTATAGAAATACTTTTATAGGGCATATTGTTTGTGTCTTATGGCTTTTCCAGGTTAGGGGTCGCCACAGTGGAACTCCGGTCCGCTAATGATTGGCAGTTGATTTTTACGTACCGGCTTAATATTAAATAATGAAAAACAGTAGTATATGTTATGTATAATGGCATATATTTGTAGTAAATAATAGATTTGTCTATATTTAAAAAAAAAAATTAAATACACAAATTGGATGACCTTGTAATATTTATGCATGATTTACAATTGGTCCATATAAAAAATGCACATAGTATATGGCTTTTAAATAGCTATCCATTTAGTTATACTTAAAAGGCAAAAATATAGTGTGATGACATCACGCTGGCAGCGTATTTGTGAAGGGTCTAATTGCGTGAGTGTTGTGGCATTCACTCTGAAGGGATTTATACCCTATATGCGAGTTTGACAAGTTTATAATGGGCTGCTATATGGATTGTGGCATTCATGCGCATAGGAAGGCTTGATCTTTTATATATATATATATATATATATATATATATATATATATATACACACACATATATATACATTTATATTTATATATATATATATATATATTTATAGTTTTATATATATATATATATATATATATATATATATATGGAGGTATGCAATGTATATTTTGTTGTTTATATGAACGATCTAAAGCGGAAACTGTTTAAAGTTGATTTCTGAAAAGAATATGCACTACAGTTGAACTGTTATAACTACAGTTTAGTTACATCAAGACTTTATTTTAAAAGACTTGGATACAATAGTTATATTTAAGGGCTGATTTGGATAGGAAATACCATGATATATTTGATTAGATTGGTTTCACAAATGTATACAAGATGCAATACTGCCATGGACGACTTGTATTTTAACGTGGAATGAGTGGCCGATCATGTATATGATTCTGTTGAATGGCAAAACTTTTATTATTGTGTTGTAATTTTTATTACTGCGTTGTGATCTGTGCAAAGGCAATTAGATATTCAGTTTGCTGTTTTGATTTGTACAAGTTGACAATCTGTGACACTCCGTATTTAGGAGGCGTTTTGTAGTAAAATGATTTGCTACAAGGAATATTTGAACTTGATGAGGGGGAGGTGATGTGTATATAGAAGTGTTTGTATATGGTCTGATGAAGCCACAATCTGTGGTGAAAGCACTTACCTGAAAATAAATGTGATTCTGATTTTACTGAATGGTTATTCAAGTCGTACTTCAGTATACTGTTGCTGTTCTTTGCTGTTTTGCCTACATAATACAATGGGGACTGTTTACCTACTGGGGAACATTTTTTCTTGGATTTGTGTCAGATGAAACTGTGGCAAATTACCCTGATATCTTATTTCTGACACACACAGCTATTGTTATTGTGGGTCAGATATGAATCTGTAGCCATTTTCAGCTTTATTGCCTGTTACTTTCTTTTGTGGAGTTTTTGTTTCCATATATGAAAACTGTAACTTTTAACAGTAATAGTATTCTTTACTACATTAAAGTGTTTTGCATTATTCTTCTTTTTTTTTTTTTTTATCACTTTGCCCTCTTAAATGCATACAGTGCCAGCTGAGAGCAGTGACACAGGTTAAACTTGCATCATTTGATAGTAAGTCATTGTGGTGTACAACTCGTCTTTTGTCTGTGAAAGAGGCTGCCATGCAGTTCTGTTACATTTATGTAAGTTTATTGCACCTCTTGGAGGTTGCTAGTACAATTATCACGTGATGGTGCTGTACTATGGCACCTTTCAGCTGTTAAGTAAGACCGGGGGCTACAAGAGTTCCATGTAACATGTTCATTTATCTGTACCTAACCCCCTAGAGGTATGTTTGAGCACTACATTATGAATTGAGGTGCCAGAAGGAATTTTACTGTAATTTTTTAAAGAAATTTGAATGTTCGCCTAGTGTGTATGTATGTTTGTATAAAAAAAAGTTCACATACTGAATGCCAACCCTCTTTTACTTTGGAGTTATTCAGTATTACCATAGCAGATGTTGGCATCCTTGAACGTTTTGAACATAGTGAATGCCAATAGGATGGTTAATGTACATAATATATCTTGGATTAGAACTGTTTGTTACTAAAGGAAATTGAGCAGCATGCAAGTAAAATTCATCTTGGTATACTGAGAATAAAATCAATTTCGTGAAGAGCTTGAACAGCACCACGTACATTATGCCAGTCAGATAAGATATTTTTGAGTTGTAGCTTGCATGGTTTTTAGATTTTTTTTCATTGTAAATTATTTAAAAAAGATGTCGAAGAACAGACGTGCCCACCCATTGAACAGTTTAAAAAACAGTTGCAAATGGCAGATGCCTGCCTACTCACTGTGCAGTGTGTGACATTTTCATAACTGTATTAGTTTTTGAGATATTGATATTTTAATTGTTTTTACTGTTTATCCTGTGAACAGCATTTTGGCAAGAAAATGGAAAGACATGCGATCCATCACGTCACAGAAATGAATGTGAAACCCTGGTGAAGTGATAGTGTCGGTTTGTAACTTTAGTATCGAAGGCATGTGACTACATGCATGTTGGTGCTGGAGAAGCAAAACAGCAGTATTTTTGCAGTATACTGATAAAATGTTGCAGTTTTGATGCTGTAGCAATACAATCCTGAATTATTTGCTAACGTGAAACTAGAGAAATCTCTGTGACAGACATAGTACATAAAGGGGAAACCACTCATGTCTGATTTGGAAAAATTCCATTTCCTCTGTCTTGGGACGTTAATTTTTGCTCTTGAAAAATTTACTCAGTCTCCCATTGAGCCTGCAGTTTCCTCTTCCTTGCAACACTGTACTTGGAAGACTGTACTGTTGGCTGCTCTTACTTCTGCCAAGAGGGTACCTGAACTTCAAGCATTTGTGGCAGTTCCACCATCTTTGATTTTTCAGAAATATGGTCTTTATTCGTACAAATCCCTCCTTTATGACTAAAGTTGTTGGTGAATTATCTTCGAATCAGATAATTCATCTCCCCCTTCACAGAATTCTAGTGAGAGGGTTCTTCAGACATGGATTTGCATGCACAGCTCAAGTATTACCTAGACAAGACAAAAGCTGTCAGAAAATGTGAATGCTTTTCATTTCAGGAATTTGGATTTGGTTGTTTCTAAGCAACACCACCAAGACTACAAAATGAACAATACTCCAGAAGGATCCGCTCAATCATTTAATATAATGTGTGAATAACTTGGTGCTTTAATCCAGTACAGAATTTCTTTGGAGTTAAAAATGTAATAAAAACATTACAGTTGAAAAAAACATCACTGTATCAATCACAATCCTCCCTCATGCATAATTAATTAACAAAACTCTGTTAAAGTGCTAGTACCAGAAATTCATCTGAAACATTATAAACATTTGAAAAAATTTAAAAATGTTCACACTCACTATCGTTAACCCGTATTTACTCAAATTCAAAAGGTGTGCAGTGTATTAGGATATTAAAATATGTTAATGTTAAACAACCCTTATAAAACACTGACGTTCATTTTCAATATACTGCTAAGAGACACACTGTCCTTGCCCAGAAAAGTTGAAGCATTTAAGCGAAACTGCCAGCTCAACTCTTTACACTCAAGCAGTGTCTCAAAATCTCCACCTGCGTCAATCCTCACTACCCTATCAGTTATGAAAAACACAAATTTCTTAAATCTATCACATTGTGTATGTCTATGCAATGCATTAGTTAACTTCTTTTTCATCTCATGTATATGTTCACTAATCCTTTCCTTTGGTTTTCTGTTGGTCTTGCCAACACAAAATCCATCACAGACTGTGCATGCTGCAAAATAAACTACCCCAAAGGTATCACAATTACACCTACAGGGGCACGAAAGGGTCCTGTCATATCTTTAACAGAAATGTAGGGTCCTTCATGAATAAACCCACAAAATTTACAATGTCCACATTTGAACATATGGTTGTTCTGGTGCCCATTTTGTTGTACAGATGTATTATGTTCTGAAAAATTCTTGATAGTTTTCCCTTTCAGAAGACGTATAGATGGTTGGTCACCTAATTTGTATTTCAAATTGTTAAACACCAAGTTCCAGTTTCTGTTAATGGAATCAGTATATCTGTATACATCACAAGTGAAGGGAATAACAAAAGACCCACTAACTGGAACACTAGTGCATTTGCTGGCTGTCTATTAAAGGATCACGACCCCCATTTCCACATTTAGAATTCAAGATAGGTGCAAACCTATTTGTGGATATTGCAAAACTTCTTCCGTAACATCATGTAATAAAACATTTAGATACCCCCTATCCAAAAACAAAGAACACAAAACATGTTATTCTTTTTCAAAGATGTTATCATTGGTAGTCAATCTAGAGAGACGTACCATCTGTCCTTTCCCTATTCTCTTTTGATGTTGGGGGGTGGCAACTGGTGAAATTCAAGTAAGATTTTAAAAATGTTTCTTTGCAGTATGTTGTTGAGATGTAGACTTTACCAATGGAATCCTTAGCTAATGTAACATCCAAATAATTAATCATAAGTTCACACCTGAAATTTGGTGAAAATATTCACCATTGAAAAACATATAATTATTTGGTGAGGACAGGCTTTAAGAGACTTACCAGCAATTGAATTTCTCTAGTGGTTAAAATATTTTGAACACTTAAACTGTCTAAACCACTCCAGTCCCAGAGTGGGGTATCACCATGAACAAGTTCACTACATCAGCTGTAAACATTTTTATCATATGTTGAGGAATTTAAATTCCCTAAGAGGTGCCAATAGTCTCTTAAAATCTGGGGTTTCAATTCCAATAGTCCCTTGCATTTTACGTCAATAAATTTAGCAAGGGTTTGGTCTTGGATCCACCCACAGCAACTGTTTGATTGGTGGTGGTGGTTTGGTTCCTGTTTTTTGTGCATTCCTAAGCAAACTGTCTCTTCCTTTCATATCCAAAGCTTCCTTTTTTCTATTCCATTCATGGAAAGCAGCTTTATTCTTTCATTCATGTTCATTTTACCAGGACAGTTGCCTGTTCTGATGCTTCTTTCAAGGGTCTGTATACTAAATCCATTTTTAAAGCTGCTACTTAGTCTCCTGTGTATACCTTTAGTAAACATTACAAGTTGGATGTGATTTCTGTGGTCAGTGGTTATTGCCAGGGCCACCTTTCAGGAGGTTTTGGAGAGATCCTCCATGGCTTTCTCCTCCCACCCTCTATAGTAGCTTTTGTGATCTCCCATTTATAAATAATACTGCAAGAGTGATAAGGAAGGACATGGTAAAGTTGTGTAAGATACTATCATGACAGTAGATGTCCTACTTCTCACTGTTGTAGTGTTCTGTCCCTCTCTCCTTCCCCCTGTTGTCTGCTGCTTTCCTGGCAGGGGTTTGTTTGTCCATTCTTCCCTTCCTTGGATGTACATGGCTTTGCTTTTCCTCTTGGGTTGCTGTGGTTCTTTTGGAGAAGCTCAGTTCTGAAAATTAGTTGCTTATACATCACTTATGTACCTTATGCTTTAGATGTAGGACATGCGTCGGGCATACAGTGTCTCGGAGGAGTTAAGGCTTTGGTATGCTGGATGGATATTCAGTTGTCCACATTGGGATGTCCCACTTGTCTTTTTCTCACTGTTCCAGTATTCTTTACATCTACTCTTATGGTAAGATCAGCTGTACTTTCTCTTACCTGGTTTAAGGATTTGTCTTGGCAGTAGAATTTCTGTAGTTCATTTTCTCCAGGTTGCATACCCTAAGAAGCAACTGCCCAATACCAGCAAATTTACCATATATTTTTTTTTTTGTCCAAGGAAGCCTTGTTCCTCACAGAAGTATGTGAATATCCACAGAGTATGCTGTAGAACTACTTCCTTATCACAAACTATACTACATTGCTTACCCTAACTCTGCAAATAGCCAGGGAATTGTTATGGCTAGGCTTGTATAGGCCCTAGGGCTGATAGCCTAGTACCAATCTATGAACCTATGCTTCCTCCACAGTAACAACCTATGAACCTATGCTTCCCCCACACCTCGTCCATTAATTTGAAAGCATAATTTTATAGAGGGGAAGCTCAGACGAGTCTGTAGGTGACCTTTTTTTTTTTACTGTAGTCGTGATGTAGTTGTGACCTGTACTGAATGGCTTTGACTATCTTTGGGTGTAGGGAGACTATGGACAAAATGAGACCAGGTTTGGAGGATTCTAGGGAAAATGCTTAGAGTTACAATAAAAATAACTAATGCATTGTTTGTGTTGCAAAATGAGCCCTAAGTGTATAATATAGCAGCAGGCTTAAAATATATGTTTCTATGTTTGAGACTAAATTCAGAAATTCTCCATGTGAGCTGTAAGTTATGAGGCCACACAGATCCATTATGCAGATATGGCATGAAGGTCAAAAGCAATGCACATACCTTTGTAGTATACACAGTTCAGCAGTGGCAAAACTACTTATATTGTTCTAGCACTATGGTCAGACGGCCTGAGGGGCCTGATTTTACTTCCTCTTTTTGTCAGTTTAGCAGGTACAGTGCAGTTAAACCTGACCTCAGTGTGCAATAAACAACAGTAGCAAGTAAATCAGCAGCAAGACAGTTTGTAGCAAACACAATGAACAAGTCAAAGTCCAACTCAAGGAGTCTGAGGTAAGACTTTGTCTTCCTGTTATCTGGCTTTGTTGTGCTGCTTCTTAGTAGTAAAGTTATCTGCCGGTCAGACTTTGGCATTTGAATATGTAAATGTAGGAGTTTTTTTTTTCTTTTTAGTAGCGTGGGCTCAGAATGACTCTGAAATGGGAGTGGGGAGCACGTCATTTTGACTGCAAATGTGAGATTATATTTAACTGAAAGACAAACCTGGTACCTAAACTGCACTGAAACATTAACAAAAGCAAATGCTTTCTAGCATCAGAGAGCACACCTGCAGTGCATGGCTGTAATGTCTTCCACACATTTAGACCAGTTACTACACAGACAGGGACTAAAGGTGGAGGTGCCTCGATTTACATCAAAAATAAATGTACCTCAAGGCTGATCAAAACAGGACAATGCATTTATGCTTCTCCACATTCAAATCACCATAGGCAAATCCCATACCACTTCCTTGCTGCAAGCTGTAGGCCCCCCCTATATGACCCAGGAAACCCATAGCATGTATTTAAACGGGTCCACTACGAAATCTCAAGATCCCACAATCTCTACTTTCAATATCCCGAAGCCATAATGTTGAGACTGTGGAATCTTGAAATTGTAAAACACAAAAAAATGACAACATTTAAAAACATGATGTTCTTCATCTCACATTGCTGCAGTCCTTACACTTGGGTAGTCCGCTGTCCTCGGTCGGCCCGAATATCAAAGTATAAGGCTGACGTTGGTCAAGGCGCATTAGACTGACATCAGGACGTCAGGGTACAAATGCGCATGACCGACGTCATATCCTCAGTCTTTTTTGCCGCATGGTCCGATGCAGAAGCAGCGTTGCAAGTGCCGTTCGGCGTTCTGAGATTTTTCGAATTCGGAGTTTCAGACCGAGACAAAGTTGGCTAAGTACCCGTTGGGAATATTTTAGTTTTTCTTGCCTCAGTGGTTTACCGGATGTCAGAAAAAGTGAATAACTGTATTTCTTGTGGGAAACAGATACCGCATAGAGATTATCATACTCTGTGTATTCCTTGTTTAGGGCCTGAGCACGACGTTGTGGGTGTCGCTTTGTGCTAGATTCAATAAGCGCACTATTAAGAGAAGGTTAGATTGTGCCAGGTTAGTCTTCGGAAGCGGTGCAATTATAATATGCCGTCGGATGCTCCGACGTCCGCTTCTTCGAAGAAGCGCAAGGACAAAGCAGCTAAGCCCAGGCAAGAAGAGCCGTCCGTACCGGACGCCGGTTCTTTAGAGGTGTCGGTGGAGCCGGGGGTTCCACCAGAGGTTTCTCTGGAGTCCCAGGGGGAGACTTTGTTATTGCAGGATGTGGCCTCTCAGGAGGCAGGTCAGGCTGAAGGGGCCTCTCAGGTTACTGTACTCCTCTCTCTTCCTAGGGTGGTTAGGCCTTCTCCTTCTGTTTCCAAGGCTTCTCCCAGAGGCAGGCCAGGTTTAGCTTCAGTTGGTGTCACTCCTAGTTCTTCAGGATCTGTGCCCAAGAAGCATATGCTTAAAATGGCAGAAGATTTGATTACTTTGATTAGAGGTTCTTTGCCCTCCTGATAAGAGACCTAGGGTGGAACCTGAGTTGGGGAGTTTTGAGCAGGCTTCGGATGTTTCAGAGTCTTCGGCTGAAGACTTGCAGGAGTATTCTCCTTATTCTGATTCTGATGTGGATGATTCTACTCCTTCTGCTTCTCCTCCTGAGGATTTTTCTTTTCAGAGACTCTTCATTCCATGAGGGAGCATTTTAAGTGGGAAGGTCAGGACTTCTCTGATTCCAGGAAAAGGCTTAGGGAATTTTGTTTTACCCCAGCATAGGCCTTTGGCTATACCTCCTGTTCTGGATGTTGTGGAAGATGTGTTTGCAGAGGCTTCTCTTAATCCTGATTCTTTGCCTCCTGCTCCTGTTAAACCGGATAGGTATTACAGGGTGCCTGAAGCTCATAAGTATCTTTTTAAGAGTCCTAGGGCGGACCCAGAAACTGTTAGTCAGGGGCCTAAGGGTGTTAAGGCTTCTGTTGTTAAAAATCCGGTTCCTCCAGATAAAGAGGCCAGGGCTTTGGATAGATGGGGAAAGAAAGTTTATACTACTTCCACCCTTGCTATGAGGGCTTTGAATTGCCAGTTTCACATGTTGAAATACCAAAACTATCTACTTTCTCAATTGAAGTCTAAGGTAGATGCTCTGGCGGAAGGTATTGAGTGTAAAGAGTTACAAGATTTAGTACATGTTTCTGAACAGGTGGGTAAGCATTCTTTGCAATGTGGTTTTGATGCTGTACAGGCCTCCTCTAGGGTGGCTGCCACTGGGTCAGTTCTTCGCAGGCACGCCTGGCTGAGGGATCAGAATTTATCTGACCATGTTAAGACAAGGATTTTAGATGCTCCTTTACAATCTGATGTGTTGTTTGGTTCACCTGTTGAGGCAGTTTTAAAGAAAATGGAAGACAAGGCTAAGTCTATGCAGACTGTTAAAGATTTTTTGCAGGTTCAGCCTCCAAAGTTTAGTAGAAATTGGCCTGCCAAGGGGTGGACGTATCCTTCTTATGATTCACAGTCTAGGGGTAGATCTAGACGTGGTAGGGGCAGAGCTCAGGACTCTTTCAGGCCTAGAACAGGGAGTTCACCCGCACAGTCTTCGGGTGAGGGCAGGGGTCAGTCCTTTCGTAAACAGACCCAATGACCTACCATTTCAGCTGCCAGAGCCTTCTCGTCTGGCAGCACCTTTGGGAGGAAGGTTGACACTTTTCAAAGAAAATTGGAGTTTAATTACCCAAGACAGATGGGTATTGGATATCATACACCAAGGTTACAGGTTTTATTTCCATACCTTGCCTCCTTTCAAAGGCATGCCAGACGTTCCTCCTCAGCAAAGAATAGAGGCTCACAAACAAATTTCTCTGTTACTTCAAATAGGGGCCATTCAGCCAGTCCCTATGCCAGAAGTGGGCCTAGGATTTTATTCTCACCTGTTCCTAGTACCAAAGAAGGGGAACACGTGGAGACCAATTTTGGATTTATCTATCCTCAACACTTATCTGGACATTCCCAAGTTCAAAATGTTGACGTTAGAACAGCTTTTACCCCTGCTGGGCAAAGATCATTGGATGGTAACTTTGGATCTCAAGGAGGCTTACCTTCATGTTCCTATCAGACTGAGTTGCAGGAAGTATCTGCGTTTCCGAGCTGGGACTTCTCATTATCAGTTCTCTGCATTGCCCTTTGGCTTATCTACTGCGCCCAGAGTGTTCACGAAAGTTCTGGCTCCAGTGATAGCTTTCTTCAGGCTAAAAGGAATACAGATCTATCCCTATTTGGACGATTGCCTGATTCTGGCTCAAGGAAGGGACGAGCTTCTTCATCATTTGGAATATGTGATAGCAGTGCTAAGATGCCTGGGGTATTCTGTGAACGAAATAAAGTCCAGTCTAGTACCCTCTCAGGACATGTGCTTTCTGGGTGTAAGACTGAATACAGCATCCCAGATGGCCTTTTGACCCCGGACAAACAAAAGAATCTTTCCCTTTACTTTCATCAATTGTCTCATCAGTCCAGGCTGACTGCAAGGACAGTCCTTCAAGCCTTGGGGTTCATGGCATCTTGTATTCTGGTGCTTCCCAATGCCAAACTGCATATGAGGAAGCTACAATGGTATCTCAAAATGTATGGACACAGCACTGCCAGGATCTGGACACTGTCATTCAAATAATACCTTGCATTCAAAAGGAATTTTTGTGGTGGGCTCAGGAATGTCACCTAAACAAGGGACTCTCTGTGACCCGGCCAGAGGCGAGTCAGATTCTAACGACAGATGCCTCAGACAAAGCTTGGGGAGCTCATCTAAATGGAAAGTGGATACAAGACAAGTGGCCTGCCAGACTACAACATCTACATATCAACCTGAAGGAGATATTAGCAGTCCAGTTTGCATTAATAGCTTTCAAGGAGTTACTTCTTCCAGGGCAGGTGTTGATTCTAACAGACAACACAACTGTCATGTGGTACATCAACAAGCAAGGGGAACACATTCTTATCCTCTATGCAGGCAAGCAATGATTTTGTGGGAGACTGCTCTCAGTTTACAGCTAAATCTTCAGGCAAGGTTTCTGCCGGGAGCACAGAACTCCTTAGCAGATGTGTTGAGCAGACGAATTATGGATCCCCACGAGTGGAAATTGGATCCTCATGTATTTCAGAAATTGACAGTGTCATGGGGAACTCCAGACATAGATCTGTTCGCTTCTCCACTAAACCACCAGCTGCCAATGTTTTGCACGAAAAGGTTTCATCCCACAGCTTGGAAAGTGGATGCTCTTTCTTTCAATTGGAGCAATCTTCATGTGTATGCCTTTCCACCTCTGCCTCTCCTCCCAAAGGTACTCCTAAAGGTCAGACAGGACAAACCAAGGATGATTTTAATAGCTCCAGATTGGCCTCGACAGCACTGGTACCCATTACTGAGAAGTCTGGTACGGGAGCCCCCATGGCCTTTGCCTTCGATTCCACACCTGTTGTCTCAGGAGGACAGTCATTTACTCAATGTCAAACTTCACTCTCTTCACCTAACAGCCTGGCATATTCTGTTTTGAACCATAAAGGGTCTCAGCTTCCACAGCAAGTTTTGAATGTTATTTTGGAAGCTAGAAGGCCTAGTACAAGGAAAGTGTATGCAGATAAATGGAAGAGATTTTTGTTTTGGAGTGCAGCAAATGATTTTGATGTTTCTGAGCCTAATTTAAGTGTGGCTCTTCAATATCTTACTGAGTTACTGGACAAAGGTTTGTCCTTCTCTTCTATTAAGGTTCATGCTGCAGCAATTTCGGCTCACTATGACTGTGACCCACCATTGTTTTCTCATCCTTTGTTCAAGCAATTTCTTAGAGGGGCAAAGAATATAAGACCCCCACGTAAAGCTCCTACTCCTGCTTGGGATCTCAATTTTGTGTTGGAGAAACTCACTCTACAACCTTTTGAGCCTGCAGCTACTACTGAGTTGAAATATTTGTCATGGAAGACTGCTTTTTTGTTGCCCATTACCTCTGCAAGAAGGGTTTCTGAATTGCAGGCCCTTATGGCGGTTGAGCCTTTCTTAATTTTCCATAAGGATAGGGTATCTTTGCGTACTAATCCTTCCTTTATGCCTAAAGTGGTTTCTAGTGTGGCTTTAAACCAAACTATTCATTTGCCTACTTTTTATGCAAATTCCCAAAATAAAGGGGAAAAGATTTTGCACACTTTAGATGTACACAGGCAGTTGCGATATTATTTGAGCAGAACTAAAGAGTTCAGGCAGTCTCAGCAGTTATTTGTTTCTTTTGCTTTAAGTTCTCAGGGCAAGCCTGTGTCAAAACAAACTATTTCTAAGTGGATTGGGTTTTGCATTGCTTTCTGTTATTCCCATCATGGCAAGGAGATTCCAGCTGGGATTAGGCCTCATTCCACTAGGGCTACTGCCACTTCGACAGCCTTTTTAAGGGGGGTGGCAACTAAAGATATTTTGGAGGCAGCTACTTGGAGTTCAGTGCATACTTTCTCAAAGCATTATCACCTTCCACTTTACTCTAAATCTAGGGCTGGTTTTGCCACTGCTGTTTTACAGGGCATTTTGGCAGCTCCTGCTTCTTTATAGTTTTGCCATCCTCCCTTATCTCTGCTTTGGGATTCTACCCAAGTGTAAGGACTGCAGCAATGTGAGATGAAGAACATAGTACAGTTTTGTACCTACCATAAATGTAGATGTTCAACGATCCACATTGCTGCAGTCCAATTTACCCTCCCTCCTTCCCCTCTGTAGTTAGAGGCGGTTGTGTGGGTTGGGTTGTAAATATTGTGTATATTGTATATATTGTACATATTATTAGTGCAAGGGTGGTTGGTTGGTTGTTTGCTGTCTTTTGGTTTTGACCTTTCTTTGTAGGGTCTTCTGACATCTGGGGCAAGAAAAGACTGAGGATATGTACCCTGACGTCCTGATGTCAGTCTAATGCGCCTTGACCGACGTCAGCCTTATACTTTGATATTCGGGCCGACCGAGGACAGCGGACTACCCAAGTGTAAGGACTGCAGCAATGTGGATCTTCAAACATCTACATTTATGGTAGGTACAAAACTGTACTTTTTTGCAGCGGGGCAAGCCCCCCTGCACCCCCCACACCCCCTGCAAATTAAGTATGCTAACTCTGCGATCGCACTACAGTGAAGATAACAGTAATGTTCCCGTTCAGCACTGTATAGCGATATACATTACCGTTCTCTTCACTGTACAGTGATCTCAGAATTAGTATAGCAACTTTGTATCTCTGTTTGTCATGTACATGATGTGGAGCTTTTCTCCCCGGGCATCTGCTGAATAAGGACCTGCGTCCAGTCAGAATTTCCCGGTAAATAAATAAATAAATAAATATTTAGGTTGCAGGGTGTGATGGGTGCAGAAGGGCTTGCCCCCCCTGCAAAAACATGTTTTCAAGTGTCTTTTTTTTTTTTTTTACAATTTCGAGATTTCATAGTCTCAACATTATGGCTTCAGGATATTGAAAGTTGAGGTTATGGGATCTCGAAATTTAGAACTGGACCCATTTAAACTTAGTGGAAACTCTCACCATCCATCCTCATACTATATTCATGGATGACTTTAATTATACTACTATAAACTAGGAATTGTATACGACATGAGACGTACGGGCACAGAGATTCATGGATTTTGTAAAGGCAAACTCCTTGGACTAAATTGTTAGTACACCAACCAGGGTTGCAAACATGACTGAATTTGGTCCTTACTAACATGGAAGAGTGTTACACACCCCGTAGTGTATCATTTTCTGTGGTAAGGTCATACCACAGTAATGGTCTCCTTTGATGTAAAAATAAAACCTGTAACCCCAGCTAACCCTGGAATATTCAGAAACTACTGTTGGGCCAACTTCCTGCTATTAAGTGATAACCTGGCATCATTTCAAGCCCCCGTTAACACTGAGAACACTGCTGTCTAAGAGGAACTGTTCACAGAAACCCTATACAAACATGTCAGTAGCTGTATTGAGGCAGCTGTATTCACTAGGAAGAAGTACAGAACTAACTCAAAAAACAAGCCACCCTGGTGGAATCACATCAGTAGGCTGTGGCAAAAAAATAGGCGGTGCAGCATCCAGCAGGATAAACGTACAGTCATCAGACTAGACAAGCAGCCCAGAGGGCAAAGTCTACTAAATTCAAATTTGAGGTGAATTTGGCCTCCCAGGCCAAGGACCACCACAAAGCATTCTTTAGCTATGTCCGCAACCTCAAAAGCAGTACACAGTT
>NC_056735.1:1343426123-1343478623 GCF_019279795.1 Protopterus annectens | reverse complement strand
ACATGCTGTGTATTCTATTGTCATTGATGGATATCAATAAATATTGTGCTAAATTTATACTTGTCTGTCTCTTGCACAACCATTTTGCTTTCTTGTCTTCTGTTTTTCAAAGACCTTACAGACAATTTTTACCTCAATCTTCTTGGTAGGATTGAGTTTGTCTAGTGAGATAAAAGCTACCATATTTTGTGCTACTCAAATGGATAGTATAGGTTCATAGGTAGGTACTATGCTGTCGGTACTAGGGCCTATACAAGCCTAGCCAAAAAGGTATCCTGGCTTTTGCCACCCAAGAAAATTATTTTCCTGTTCCCCTGTTGAGCAGAGCCACAGAGGTGATCCCCAGGTTGAATTTCCTATTTCTTGTCCAATCATCAAGATTTTTCTTGAAGCGTGCTAATGAGGAGCTTTACTTGATATAGATCGGTAGCTTGTTCCAGAGTATGGGAAGTCTCTGGGGCAGGAATCTATCCCTCCAGCATGTTCTGTTTATTGTGGTGACAAGGTTTAGGCCCCTAGAGTGTGTAGCTGAGAGGGATTGGGATTTCTGTAAGTGGCGCATGTCCAACAGCTCTGGGTTTGACAGCTTTCTATGTTAGGCAGAGATCTCCTCTGCGTAGGCGATATGTGACAGAGTAAAGCTGGAGTTTTTTTGAGATGGTCTGCTTAGGGCATCTGTTTGAGACCGGTAGTCCTCTTTGTGACGTATTTCTGCGGTCTTTCCTGTTGTCGATGTCTTGTGAGGTACATACCAAAAGGGGC
This sequence comes from Protopterus annectens, assembly GCF_019279795.1. Lineage (NCBI taxonomy): Eukaryota > Metazoa > Chordata > Ceratodontiformes > Protopteridae > Protopterus > Protopterus annectens. The sequence goes on along the minus strand of NC_056735.1, from coordinate 1,343,477,861 downwards.
GTTGTACTCTAGAATGGGTCTAATGAGTTACGAGTAGAGGGGAACAATGACCTCTTTTTTTTTTCCTGGATGAGAAACCTTTTGTGATGAGGTGTGCCACATAGAAGGATTCCGTGACCACTGTGGCAATGTGATTATCAGAGGAGAGACTGCTGTCCACCCAAGGTCTCTTATCACACTTTTGGTGTTAAATAGACTACCACCTATGTGGTAGCTCATGGGTACAGAGTTTTTACCAAAGGGGATCTCTGTGCACCTTTTGGCATTGAGCTTGAGGCCATGGCTTTGACACCAGGCATCTGTCTCAGTGAGGCCCTGTTGTAGGATGCCCACATCATTACGAGTTTCAATCATGGCTCCTAGTTTGCAGTCATCTGTGAACTTCGTTAGCCAAAGACCTTCTGTGTTAGCCTGTACTTCAGAAAAGTATATACCAAACAGGAGAGGACCCTGGACTCGACCCTGTGGTACTCCACTTGTCACTTGTCTAAAGTCATATTTGGAGTCTGCTACTTTCAGAGTGTGGGTTCCGTCAGTGAGCCAGTTGGCAACCTATCTTGTGAAATAGGAATTTATACCTAGTTTAGTGAGTTTATCTATACTTCCAGAGTGGGGGGGTGGTGTCAAAAGCCTTGGCAAGATCTAGATAGGCTGTATGAACCACCTTACCCTCATCTACGGCTCTGGTGACTGCTTCAAAGAAGTCAATCAGGTTTAGGAGACATGATCTGCCTTTTACAAACCCGAACTGGGTAGGGTCCAGAGTTTGGAGATTACCAATGTCTTTGTTTATAAGTTCCATGATAATACGTTTCATGGCCTTGCAGACCAGCCTCGTTAGGCTAATGGGGCGGTAGTTCCCGGGGTCCATGGTGGCTCCCCCTTTGTGGAGTGGGATAACAATCGCTGTATGCCATTCAGTGGGCAAAAAGCCTGAGGTGAGGCTATGATTGAACATGGTGCTTAGGTGGGGTGCCAGTTCATTCTGTATAGGCACTCATGGCTTTCATCTTAAATATGTAGCCCAACATTCTGTCTTTTATAGATACTTTGAAGAATTGGACTAAAACATTAATTACTGAAATACTTACTCACCCATGGGATATGTTTCCTATTAAAATTATTGCTAGGAATTCAATGCACATGTGCTCTTATTTTGAAAGTGCGAATAAAATGCATCAGCATTTTCCTTTTCTCAAGCTGAAAATATGAAGTATCCACTACTTTTTTTGTACGTTTTAAAATGTGAACAATACTTCATACTGAATCCATATCTCAAGGTAAGTTTTCCTTGAGTCAAGTGTCTATTTCAGTTAAGTCAGTAATTTAGATTAATTGTTCACCTTCAGGTAACCTCCTTAATTTAAATGCATAGAGTTTTTCAATATATAACATCTGTCCCTCATGCAAGATAATTTTGTTGACATGAATGATAAATGGTACATGGATGATCTTTTTTTTATGTGATGTATTACAGTATAAAACTGACACCACGTTACTGGTCAAGATGTACTTTAAATGTTATTCAAAGCCAATAGTGTCTGACAGATAATAATTCTGGCTGTGTGTGTGTGTGTGTGTGTGTGTGTGTGTGTGTGTGTGTGTGTGTGTGTGTATATATGTAATGTATTGTGTATATGTATATATTCATGTATAATATGTCTGTATATCTGTGTGTGTATATATGTAATATATATATATATATATATATATATATATATATATATATATAAAATATGAATAATCAGAAAGAATAAGCAGACGGATAAGCAGACGGACCCAGGCAAGGCTCTTCTCTCCAGTGTAAAAGTCAGGTTTATTCACAGTACAAACTCCACAAGCGCTTTCACAAACGGCTTCATCAGGTGCTTAAAATGACATAAAAATACCTCCTCCTTTTATACACCTATTTGCAAATCACATGACTTTACTAATTATTCATCACATGACACTGACATTACATCAGAACAGTTCCAACACAATAAAACATTTTATTAAAAATACAATTTAAAAAAATACAATTAAAAATATTTAAAACACTCTTTAAATTACCTAATCAAAGGTCTTGAATTAAGTTTAGGTCTTAGGGGGACATGGTTATGTAGGCCATGTCCTGCATCCCCCCTTAATCTAACTATCCAAGTTGCTTCTAACTCCTCAATGTGATTACATATATCACTTGCTCTTACACTTGGGTAAATCCTGCCTATTGCCATAAACGTAAAAACATGCAATGGATCTGTGCTAATAACATGTTTGGCTAAGGTACTTACTTTGTTCCTTTTACTAATATGATACAGGTGTTCACGAATCCTGTCTTTAAAACCCCTATCAGTCTTCCCAGTACAAAATGTCCTACAGTTTAAACAATGAGCAAGATAAACTATATGTTTAGTTTCACATGTGGCACTAACTTTAAACTTGTACTTCTTCTTTGGATCAGGATGGTCAAATTCTGAACTAGTATCTATCTCACTACAAAAAGAGCATTTTACCACAAGGTGAAGTCCCTGTGGACTCTAATGCCTGCCCTTAGGATAACACAATCTCCTTTTCAAGGATTTCTTGTTCCTAAATAGGAACTTAAGTGCATTTTCTATCACTGTAGTTATTTCTTTATCAGTCGGCAGAATATTCCAGTGCCTTCGAATAATATCCATATATTTATCAACATCACTGGTATAGCTTAAGGCTACCTTCAGCTTATTCCTACCCTGCCTCATTCCATCCTTGGACTTCTGTCTTTCTTCATTTGAATAATAGGGTTTAGCTCTGGTGTCCCTCATGTTCACAACATCTACTACATTAGTTTGAATCATTCCTTCATTCTAGCCCCTTTCTCTCAGTTCCTCAGTCACTGTGTCTACTTGTAGGAAGTCAACTTCCCTAGCATTTAACCTTGAGGCTCTGAAAACTTGATTACGTACTACATTTCTAAATGTATAAGATGGATGCATACTATCTTTCTGTAACAGATGATTCACATGACAGCTCATTCTATGTAATGTAGTATAAACTTTCACATTTATATTGTTCTTAACTGTAACATCCAAAAAGTTAACTTCCAAATCAGAGAATTTTGGCGTAAACTTCAAGAAATCTGTACTTTCATTGAGGTACTTTTCAAACTGAGATAAGTCAACATCTCCCTTATGCCATGCTATAAAAAGATAATCTACATATCTCCTGAAAAACAGGACCTGTGTACCATAATGTCCATCAAGAAGGTGTTCCATTTCCCATGCCACCATAACAGCACTGGCGTAGCTATTGGCACATGATGTACCCATAGCTCTAAATGCTGTTTCACCATATAAGAAAACTATGTTCAAGCACAATATCCAAAAGTCTACATACAAAAGAGACCTTATCATTTGAATATTCAGAAAATATTTTCAAAAGCTTTTCAGTATTCACTATCCCTTGGCTGTTAGGGCTAACAGTGAACAAAGAAAGTATATCCATTGTTACAAATAGGATGTCATCATTATTATTAATCTTTGTAGTAAACTCATATAAATCCTTTAAGAAATGCTCAGTGTCTCTCAAAATGTGACTTAACCATACTCAAAACTGGTCTTAAACATTTATATATATATATATATATATATATATATATATATATATATATATATATATATATATGTGTGTATACATATATATATATATATATATATATATATATGTATGTATATGTATATATATATATATATATATATATATATATATATATATATATGGTTCTCTACACCAATTCCTACTTGAAGCAATAGGTCTCATTGGTGGATTAATGGGGTCCTTGTGTAGCTTAGGTAGCCCTTGTACTATTGGTATGGTGGGACTATGTGCCAAAAAATACTTCAATAGCTCATTGTCAATTTACTGCTCAAAAAACAATCCTTGCAACTTAGCTTTCATTACATCTATTAACTTACTAACATCCCTATTATCGATTTTCACATAAAAATCAATATTTTTCAACATATCTAGCATTGTGTCGTCATACCACTTCCTATCCAATACTTTAATTGGTCCCCCTTTATCGGAAGGTCTTATTCTAATATTTGTATTCCTTTCTAAATCTTATAATGCCATAGCTTCATCCTTACTTAAATTATATTTCTTCTTTTTAGTATACAGATTATCATTAGACAAATGTAACTTGTATATGTCTTCAATACATAGTTTTTTTTTTCAAATGTATTTATCAAAGGATTCATAACAGGAATAAACACACTCAGCTTTGTACAACATTTAAAACTGTTTGTATGAGCAGGCGTATAAGTTGTATCATTCAACATTAATTTCAGAGTTAAATTGCAAGTAAACATTTTTACATCAAACATCACATCTGTAACATCTGAAATACCTGTAGGTGTAAATGACAGTCCTTTCCTTACTCATGAACAGTTAATTTGTGTGAAGATAAATTCCATACTAGACCTTCTTCACATTGAAGAAAGCCCTCTTTATATTGTACGGACTGGTTACAGTACCTTCGTGCTTGCGCTTGCCTCTGCTGTGACTCTGTCCCCTCTGTTGCGCCTGAGACCTCTGATCTCTTACTGGCAGAGGAAAAAACAGACTCTGCTGTCCTAAAGGGGTTTTAGAACTAGCTCGCAGTTCATTTAAGCCTTCTGATTGTTTTTTCTTTTCCCAAAACCTCAGAGAACAACCTGTGTACTTGTGCTGTAATCTGCACAGTCTTCTTCCTGGCTCCCAAGTCAACGACTGGCTCAGAATGCTTTATAACTTCGGTTCTGTGTCAATACCAGTTCTCGAATCCTTCCTCTCATTGGACAATGCTGATGTAGATGTCAGTTCTGTAGTTGTGGTTACCGTACCATCTTCAGATGCCGAATTCTCAGTCTCTCTGAATCTGGGCCAAGTAAACACATTTCCTTGTGTGAAATCTTGTCGATCTCGCACTACTTTCCTCATTTTAATCTTTTGCAGCTTCCTTTCATGTATAAGCAGTGAGTCCATAATATCTGTCAGATGCTTATCCTACAGAGCTGAATCATACTGTTTAAGCAGGTCATTATATCGCTGCTTAATGGAAAGAGAGAGAATTTTTATCTCCTTTTCTGCTGCAGCTACCAGCAACTTTATATAGCCAAGGCTCACATTAATATTTATTTTCTGCCCTTCAGATAACAGAAAACTGTCACAGTTAACATTAGCAGGCATTTCTAAAATCCATAAGCCTCTAGGTATAATGCCCTCATTCAAACAAACTTCAATGTGAAACTGCTGATATTGGTTCTGTTTAATTTATATAAGTCCTTCTCCAAGGCAAAGAGAAACTTTGCGTGCTATCATATCCACTGCAGGTGTTTCTAATTGTGCATCTTCATTCACAACACAATTAAGAATATATGAATAATCTGTAGAAACGCTTTAACTCAGAATGCAACTCCCTCAAAAAGGTAATGATGGACTTATTAGGCAGGCCCATGCAAATTTCAATGATAACAATGTCTGGCACTCCTCTTTACCATGACAGATTATTTTTCAACTAACTAGGCCCAAGATTCCAAATTCCCTGAGTACACTGTCTTTTAGTAATGGGCTGCTAAATGCATATAACACACTGTTGGGATCATTTCTGCTGCTGGCCATTTGCCATCCAAATGTCTTTACATTTGCTTGCTTGCTTAGTGTTCACTTTGCTGAAGCAAACTTGGTTACAGCACACACGTACTATTAAATTACGGCAATATCAAGGAACTGACCTTGCACTCTGAGCTTTAATATCTTAGACAGTGCCTCTGTAGGGTCTGTACTGGATGATTGAACTTTCAAAAGTTCGAGTGTCGTATGTTTCAACACCATATGATTGATTTTTTGAAAGTTCAAACGTTTTAATGGAGATCTCCATATAGCGCGGAATTTTAAGATTTCCCTTCTGCACTGTAGTGCAATCTCGGAGCAGGTATATTTAAAAAGTGGGGGGGGGGCTTGCCCTCCTGCTTAAAACATTCATGTAGTTTATTTGTGTAGTTTATTACTATTTTATTAGATAATCGAACTTTTAAAAGTTCAAGCATATGGTGTCAACAATTTGACAGTCGAACTTTTGAAAACTCGATCATCTAATATAGACCCGCCTCTGTATAGTAATCAGACTGTGTTTACACTTTTTAGGTGGAGAGACTGCATGTACATCTGGAACTCTTTTAACATACTGTTGTTTTTGTATTGCCATAAAATGTTATTGTAAATTAATATATGTCAGTGTTTTTATTAATCTTAGTCAAATGTAAATGCAGCATGTAATGTGCATGCAGTCTTTAAAACATCTTAAAATAAAGACATTAGATTAACAACCCATGACTGTTGCAATATTAGATTTACTATCCCATGGTTATAGCCCACAATCCTGAAATACATAAGCTGATAAAATATTATAGAATACCAAAATGTTGAAGACCACAGTGTCCAAAACTCGAATACTAAATGTACCTACCAGTGTAAACCCAGGAACCTTTGCTAACATGGATCCTGCAGGGGGGGGCAAGTCCAGACGTTTGATATTGTGATCTTCCAAGTTTTGATAGTCTGTGTTATGTTCCCAGGATTATGCATTTCATGATTGTGAGCTTCATCCTTGTGATAGTAAACCACACCATCACCATGGCACACAAGTGTACTAGTCCAGTGCTAAATTCTAATTTGAGCAAAGATCTGCTTTGAACATTAAATGTACTCTCAAGTGATTGACTACTGTTAAACCATTCCAGCTTTTTAAACCTCATGCCTAACTTTCAGACAAAACCATTGTTAATGCTGTTGTCAGAGAACTCGAATGCTAGGCTTTCACCTCATCTTCATATACTCTGTTTTAAAATAAGCGTATGATATGCCGTTCATGTTTATAAATACAAGTCTTTTATGTAAACAATATATTAATTGTTCATTACATAATAGTCTAGAACATTAAATCAGTGGAGAAACATAAGGAAGATATACTGATCTGTTGCAAGCAACTTTTTAAAAACTCCTTTAAGATTCTGTCTGAATTTACAAAATCATCTTTTCTATTCCCTAATTAATTATTTCCTGTTACGATGCAAGAGTATCTGAACAACGTCAGCAACAAAAGACTACCAAGTTAATCAGACTGACCCCCTATAAACCCCCCACTCTGGTTATTGTCAACACATTCTGAAAAGGTTCATTCCATTATGTTGAGTGATGTTTTATTCTAAAGAGCTTTTCAGCCAGTGCTCCCTATTTCACCCTTCCGGAATGACTAACTTCTGGAAAAAAATTCTATGAACTACAAAAATTGGCAGGGGGCTCTTCAAGTTGCAATGTGAGTGCACTGACAATATAGTAGTTTGTTGTTTGACTGCATGCCATTGCAAATGAAAAGCATCAATTCAGTCCACAAGAAATCTCTGAAGCGAGTTAGCTAATTTTTTTAAACATTTATTTTAAAGTACCAGGCGGTGTGACAGGCTTCAGGTTGCATTGTGTTCAGATCAGCCAAGGCTCGCCTACTCCTCACAACTCCAATTCAAACCCTGACATCACTCATATATGGAAGCAGGACGATTCAACCCCAGTTCAGTTGTATACACACTCGTGTTTAAATTTGCATTTATTCTCTATGGGAATAGCTAGTGAACAGTTTGACCCCCCAAACTATTTGACCCCAATTGTATATAAAAAAAACATTTTTAAGCTTTATAAATGCATTTTATTTCTTAATATTTCAGTCATGATTTTTTTTCGCTGGAATTTAATATATTTAACTTTTTATAAGTAAATGATGATGTTCATCGTGCATACAGCTGCAGTCATAACAGATGGGTTCTCCTGCCGTCAGGCGGGTCCTCGGTTGGCCGAATTCCAAAGTGTAGGTCCGGTGTCGGTTGTCGTTGCTTTTTCCCTGACGTCAGTGCGCCAGGGGTATAAAATAACCAGCCAACGCCATTTTCTTTAGTCTTTCTTGCCGCGCGGTGCCCGAAGCAGAAGCAGTTCGCAAGTGCCGGTCGGCCAGCTCCTGAAATTACAAAAATTTTGCAGCTGAAGTCTTCTTGAAAGCTAAGTACCCCGTTGGGGAAACTTTTCTTGCCTCAGACCGATGTCAGACAAAGTTAATAATTGTATTTCTTGTGGGAAGCAAATACCGCATAAGGATTTTCATTCCCTCTGCATTCCTCGCTTAGGCCCAGACCACGACGTCTCGGTCTGTCGTTTTTGTGCTACATTCAACAAACGCACCATTAAGCATCGGGCGGAGTTCGCCCAGCACTATTTTGGCAAAAAATTTAACTATATTATGTCGTCGGATACTCCGACTCCAGTTTTGTCTAAAAAAACGCAAAGATAAGGACCGACACACGAGGTCCGCGGCCTCTACCGACGCCAAAGCCGACTACAGGTGGTCCGGTTCTCAGCGAGGTGCCTACGCAGCTCCTGCCTACCGACGACACTTCATTGGCGGTGTCTTCTGTGCCCGAGGTCGCTGGCTCCTCGGCCCACACCCCGACTACAGATACCGAAGCCACTCTTGGTGGTGAATCTCAAAATGTAGACAGGTCTGCCTCCTCTCAAGGTGTCTTCAGACCTTCCTCTTCTTTTTCTATCAAGGCTTTCAGTAAGTCTAAAGCAGCCATGCATTCTAAGAGACAAGCTCCACAGGGCCCTTCTCCAGGCCCCATGCCTAAAAACAGATGCTTAAAATGGCTGAGGATTTGATTACTCTTATCAGAGGTTCTCAACCCCCCCCCTGGACAAAAGGCCCAGAGTGGAGGAAGAATCCCCCTCCTCTGACCAGGCCTCCATTATTTCAGAGCACTCTGATGAACAGGAACATTCTTACTCCCCTTTTGAAGATTCTGATGCTGAGGAGTCCATTCCCTCTGTCTCCCCCCCAGAGGATTACTCATTTGGGGAAACCTTGCATACCTTAAGGGAACACTTCCACTGGGAAGGCCAAGAGTACTCAGATTCCAAGAAAAGGCTTAGGGATTTTCTCTTGCTACCCCAGCACAGGCCTCTGGCTATACCTCCTGTCTTAGACATACTAGATGATGTACTAGATGATGTGTACTCGGAGGCCTGCCTTAACCCGGATTCTTTACCTCCAGCCCCAGTCAAGCCTGACTGGTACTACCGGGTTCGTGACTCACACCAATTTTTATACAAAAGCCATGTGGCTGACCCAGAAACTATCTCACAGGGCCCCAAGGGAATTAAGGCCTCCACTGCAAAAAAACCATTACCTTCCGAGAGAGATTCCAGATCCTTAGAAAGGTGGGGAAAAAAGGTATACACCTCGGCCACCTTAACCATGAGGGCATTAAACTGCCAGTTCCATATGCTAAAGTACCAACAGTTTCTGTTATCACAGTTGAGAAGTAAAATGTCACAACCTGAGCAACCAGACTTGAAGGAGTTGCAGGATTTGATGCATAGTGCAGAACAAGTGGGTAAACATACATTGCAATGTGGTTTTGATGCTCTAGAGGCCTCATGTAGAGCTGCTGTTACAGGATCAGTCATACGTAGACATGCCTGGCTCAAGGAGCAAACCTTACCAGATCATGTCAAAGCTAAATTACTAGATGCCCCTCTACAAAAGGATGTATTATTTGGTATTAAAGCTGAGGAGGTATTAAAGAAAATGGAGGAAAAGGCTAAATCAATGCAAACAGTGAAAGATTTTCTACAGGTACAACCTCTATGTTTCAGTAGAAATTGGCCTTCCAAAAATTGGTCCTTTCCAGCCACGGACAGACCCCAAAGAGGTAGATACAGGTGCCCGAGGGGCAGAGGGCAATCTCAAGGATCGTTTAGAGGCAGACAATGGCAAGCTCCTACACAGAGGTGGTGAGGATAATTCACAGCCATTCAGAAAGCAAGCCCAATGACTTTCCCCTTGCATGCCAAGCAAGGCTCAAATGGCAGCACCCTTTGGCGGAAAACTGGCATTATTTTCAAAAAATTGGCATATTGTCACAAAAGACAAATGGATCCTGGACATTATAAACAGAGGCTACAGATTCCATTTTCACACCCTTCCAAAAATGAGAGGCATGCCAAACCTGCCACACAATCAAAGGGCAGAGGCACAAAGACAAATTTCAGATCTCATGGACATGAAAGCTATTCAAGAGGTACCTACTCACGAACAAGGTCAAGGTTTTTATTCCAGACTATTCCTGGTACCAAGGAAGGGAAAAGATTGGAGACCTATTTTGGACCTATCCATCCTAAACACATCTTTACTCGTTCCAAAATTCAAGATGCTCACATTACAGCAGCTTCTTCCCATGCTGGGCAAGGAGTCTTGGCTGGTAACATTGGACCTCAAGGGGGCATACCTGCATGTCCCAGTCAGACAAAATTGCAGAAGATACCTCAGATTTCTTGCAGGTTCAACCCATTATCAATTCTCTGCATTGCCCTTTGGCTTATCTACTGCGCCCAGAGTATTCACGAAATGCCTGGCATCAGTAATTGCCTACTGCAGACTTCAAGGGATACAAATATACCCATATTTGGACTACTGCCTGATCCAAGTGGACAGCAAGCACATACTTGTGAAACATCTGGCTTTTGTAATAATGTTGTTGAATTCTCTGGGATACACAGTCAACAAAAAGAGATCAAGGCTAATACCCTCTCAGAAAATAATTTTCCTGGGTGCCAACTTGGACACATACACCCAGATGGCCTACCTCACGCCAGAGAAGCAGGGGCAACTAACTCAATGCTTCAGAACACTAGCAAATTTCACCAGGCTAACTGCAAGGAAAATCCTGCAGGCTCTGGGATTCATGGCATCTTGCATCCTACTAATCCCATGTGCAAAGCTGCATATGAGGAAACTTCAATGGTACCTGAAAAACCTATGGTCTCAACACAGCCACAGTTTGGAAACAATAATACCACTAATTCCATGTCTTCAAAAGGAATTTCTGTGGTGGGCTCAATCATGCTAAACAAACACAGGTCTCCCATTCTGCAAGCCTCAAGCAAGTCAAGTCATCACAACAGACGCCTCGGACTATGCCTGGGGGGCGCACATGACAGATCGGTGCATTCAGGGCAAATGGTCCCAAAAAGAAAAGCACCTTCACATCAATCAAAAGGAAATGCTAGCAGTAATAAATGCTATTATAGCTTTCAAAGACCTTCTTCATCCAGGTCAGCTATTGATAAAGACAGACAACACCACAGTAATGTGGTACATAAACAAACAGGGAGGAACCCATTCATACCCCCCTATGTAGGCTGGCCATGTCACTTTGGAACATGGCTCTGGAATTACAAATCGAACTTCAAGAACAGTACTTGCCAGGCAAGGAAAACACGCTGACAGACAACCTAAGCAGAAATGTGACAGCTCCACACGAATGGAAGTTGCATCCTCAAGTTTTTACAGAGATAATTCAAGCATGGGGAAGGCCAGACATAGATCTCTTTGCCTCCCACAGGAATCACCAATTGACAAAATTCTGCTCAAGGACTTTTCATCCACAGGCCTAGAGAGTGGACGCTCTCTCTTTCAGTTGGACAACAATGACAGTTTATGCCTTTCCACCTCTTCCTCTGCTGCCCAAAGTTCTATTAAAAACCAGAGCAGACAGACCAAAGATGATTCTCATTGCTCCAGACTGGCCAAGACAGCACTGGTACCCACTCCTGAGGAGCCTGACGCATTCCCCTCCATGGACCTTACCTCTAATGCCTCTTCTTCTGACTAAGCACAGCTTCAAAACTCTTCACAGTCAGCTGAAAACACTCAATCTGGCCACATGGAAGATTCCTTAACATCACAACAGACCCTACTCTCAAAGGAGGTGCAGGATGTCATTTTGGAGGCCAGAAGGCCGTCTACTAGAAAAGCTTAATCCCCAAAATGGAAACGGTTTTGTGCCTGCAATGAGAAAAAGGGCCAGAATCCTGGAAAACTGAATTTACCTCAAATATTACAGTGTCTAGCTGAGCTGCTAAGCAGTGGACTTTCATTCTCCTCCATCAAAATCCATGCCTCAGCCATTTCTGCAGAATACAACACTGATCCACCTTTATTCTCTCACCCCCTCTTAAGACAGTACCTCAGAGGGGCTAAGAATATAAAACCCCCAAGGAAACAACCAATACCTGCTTGGGATCTCAATTTCATTCTAGAAAAGGTGACCTTGCCTCCTTTTGAGCCAGCTGCCTCAACAGATTTGCAATATTTGTCCTGGAAAACAGCTTTCCTTCTGGCTATCACCTCAGCTCATAGGGTATCGGAACTACAAGCCCTCATGGCTGTGCAGCCTTTTATCATCTTCCATCAGGACAGAGTTTCCTTATGAACCCAACCCGTCCTTTATGCCAAAGGTGGTATCCAGGGTAGCTTTGAATCAGGCTATACACTTACCTACCTTCTACCCTAATCCTCAAAACAAAGGGGAGAGACTGCTACATTCCTTGGACATCCACAGACAGCTGCGTTATTATTTGGACAGAACAAAGCCTTTCAGAAAGTCAGAACAGCTCTTTGTGTCCTATGCTGTGGGAGCTCAAGGGAAACCAATTTCCAAACAGACAATCTCAAAATGGATAGCCCACTGCATACGCTTTTGTTACTCTTTTCATGGTAAAACTGTACCTGCAGGCATCAGATCTCACTCCACAAGGGCCACAGCTACCTCTGCAGCTTTCCTCAGAGGAGTTCCTACCAAAGATATTTTGGAAGCAGCCACTTGGAGTTCTGTGCATACCTTCACCAAGCACTACCACCTACCATTATACTCCAAAACTAGAGCAGGCTTTGCCACTGCAGTCTTGCAGGGCATTCTGGCTATTCCTAGTTCCACCTAGTGCCTACCACCCCTTTCTACTACCCATCTGTTATGACTGCAGCTGTATGCACGATGAACATAGTACAGTTTTGTACCTACCATAAATGTAGATGTTCGAGTGCTAATACAGCTGCAGTCCAGGTTTCCCTCCCTCCTTCCCCTCTTGGGACAGGCCTATTGGCTAACACCTCCTCATACAACCTGATTGGGGTATTCTTTTATGATGTATTTGCTTGCAACTACTGTATTTTGATTATATTGCATTGATTTATTACGCAAATTTATGTATTGCCTTCCTTTTGGGGGCACCTGACATCTGGGGCAAGAAAAACTGAAGAAAATGGCGTCGGCTGGTTCTTTTATACCCCTGGCGCACTGACGTCAGGGAAGAAGCGACTATAACTGATGCCGGACCTAGACTTTGGAATTTGGCCGACCGAGGACCCTCCTAACAGCAGGAGAACCCATCTGTTATGACTGCAGCTGTATTAGCACTAGAACATCTACATTTATGGTAGGTACAAAGCTGTACTTTCTGTTGTCCTATCTCACTGTAATTCTTGCTGGTTGGGTTCGGAGCCATTCACGGCTCCAACTTGGCCGAATACTAAAGCTTGAGAGCTTCTACTGGCTCGAGGCTAACACCTATCCCATGATGCTCTGGGCCACATCCCGAGATCTCATTTGCCACTCAAGCAATCAAGACGTGATCCTGCTGGCTCGTTGGCTAACTATAGGTTTATTCAGTCTATTTTCTCTTTATACACCCTTTATCTTTCTACAGTGTTATCCCCTTCCCAACCCAGGGAGAGTTTCCATTTAACTTAGAGGGCTTTCGTGGCCCGTTTAAGTTAGAGGGCTGCTTCCCCATGTTTTCCTTGTCTGCGTAGAAATTAGAATCCATTTAAGTTAGAGGATTCTTCTTCTTTCTTCTTTACTGCTTCTTGTTGTTCATTTATATATTTATATATATATATATTGTGTATAATATATATATATATAAATAAAAAGAAAAAAGAGGTAGTTTCCCCCTTTACAGTTGTTTGCTGTTAATCTAGTTAGTTTAGCTGTCTTTGTATAGTTATCTCTACAGCCTTTTTTTTTTTTTCCAGAGTTGCATAATGTTCAAAAACAAGGATAGAGAAAAGGAACCCAAGGAGCATAGGCAGTCAGGGTTCAAAAAATGCGATGATGTCTTGTGTGAATGGGCACATGAGTTGCTTCTGTTGTCTCGGTGACATCCATTTACGGGACTCCTGCACCATATGTCATGGGCTCATTAGTAGGGTGCTTTTATGTGTAAAAATAAACTGATGGCAAGGGGTTTATTATAAGAGCCTTTTCAGGAAGCTTTAGATAAGTCTCAGAGCTCCAAATCTTCTTCCCCTTCTTCACCCTAGTCTAAATCATCCAAAAGACCGGCTACAATGGCTCCAGTTTTGGGGCCACTAAAAAAGATTGTTTCATCGGAACTGAGGGCTCTTGATTCTGATAGAACTGGAACTTCTTCGGCACCAAGAGTATCTATGGAGCCAACAGAAGTATCGAGGAGACTGTCTCCTTTATTGGAGCTGATATCTCCGATGCTGAGATCTTCTATTCTGAATAGAGGCAGATCTCCTTCAGTGTCCACCCATTCTTCCAGGAGTTTATCTGATGAAGATGTGGAGCGGGTGGTCAAGAGTTTGCTTTGAACACCGGCCCTGGCTAAAATTTTGTCATCTCTGGACCCAAAGGAATCTGAGCCAATCCCATTTGATGCTTGGTTCATTGACTCCTCCTCCGATCACCCTGGAGTCTTAGGATCCAGAGAGCTTGGATCAGATAGTAGCGGAACCATCGGCACCGAGACCACCTTTGGAATCGTTGGTTCTGACTTCGGCTTTGATGTCCTCGGCTCCTTCCGATGTCAAGGAGTCTAGGAGCTGACGCTCAGCAGTCGGTCCGGGGAGGGGAGTCAACGCGGACAGTCCGATCTGACTCTACCCCTCAGCTTCTACCTCAGCTGCACCTCGGAGTCTATCTTCTGTGTCTTCAGAGCAGACGGTCTCTTTGGAGCGTGGTGGAGGGGCTTTTGAACTGATGGAGAGAGTGCTGTCTCCTCAAACAGCCCTGCTGTCGGAGCCAACTTCTCGTCCCTCCCTGGTGCCAGTGTCTGTCTCATCACCACCGCCCCCTCCCAAGTGTAGAAGCCTCTGCAGGTGGCACTGTCTCTTCCGAAACTTCTCCAGAGTACCCCTCTGAAGAAGTCCCTCTCCCCTGAGTTGGTCACTTCAGATACCGATTTGGATGAGTCGGAAGGGTCCCCCTCTGAGGATGTCTCCTTTGCGGACATCCTTGAGATCCTGAAACAGAGGGGTGGCTGGAAGCCCACCAACCCTTCAGAGGATGAATCTGTATACCTGAAGGCTTTTGGGTCTCGCCCTTCCACCTCCTGGTGGACTCTCTTATAAGCAACTGTTAGGCGTCGTATCCCATAAGGCCTGGGCATCGCCTGATACAGTGGAGCCTGTTCTGAGGAGGCTTAACAAATTTATTACTGCTCCCTCAGAGAAGGAATTTTTGACTAAGGCTGTCCCTGTAGATGTGATGATGGTGGCGGCAGCCACTAAGAAGGAGGTATTGAAGATCTCATGTGTTCATCCCCCTAGCAAAGAGTCTAGGACTATGGACAGATGTGGAAAACATGCCTTTTCTTCAGCGGCCTTCACCCTACGATTGTTGAATTAACTCACCCATTTTAAGAGACTTCAAAGGGATCTCCTCAAAGAACTTGGAATTAAGGTCCACAGACAAAGTATTCTCACAGCTCTCCACACTCAGTTCCATCATAAACTCCTCCATGAGACTGATTTTATATGTGGCTGCAACAGGAATTTCGCTGAGTAGACATTCCTGGATGCACCTTTCAACTTTGCCGAACCCTTCAATTCTTCCTTCACCAACTCCCTCTTTGATGGTTCATCCCTTTTTGGACCAAAGGTGAAAGATACTTTGACCATGTGCGAGCAGGAAGGGAAAACCTTATCTGCCGTTAGTCCATTTTTCTGCCCCATCTAGACCTTATCCTCAAAGCTCAAAAGGGCGGAAAGATTTGGTTCCGCAAGTCCCATAAAGGTTTCTCTGATGCACATGGTGACTCTTCCCTCAGAGGTAGAGGGGGAAGTTGTAATGGAAGACGCTGACCTTGCAGCAGAGGGGATCAGCAGAATCAGGGCAACAGAGATACGTTCTCTAACAGGCCCTTCCAGTGCTCCTGAAAGGAGGCCTGCCTGCGCTTCTCTGGAGGCAGTCTGAGGTCGATTGTCACTGTACCCAAACACCTGGCAAGACATCTCACAAGACAAATGGGTCCAAATAATTGTATCAAGCAGCTATTGCATACCATTTTCTATTCCCCCTTCGGTAAACCAGTCTTACCAGATGCTCCACCCAGTCAGAAAGACTATGCAACACAAGAGATGAACTTGTTGCTAGAAAAGTCATCCAAGAGGTCCCCACAGACCAAATGGGATCTCCGGAACTTACTCGAGGTTCGTTTTAGTTCCAAAAAAAGACAGGAGACTGGAGATCCATTCCAGATCTTAGCAAGCTAAATAAAGCAGCGAAGAAGTCAAAGTTCCAGATGGTAACTCTGCAGTCAGTATTCCCGTTTATCGGGAAAGACGATTTAATGTGCTCAGTAGATCTCCAGGATGCGTACTACCATAAAAAGATGGACAGGTGATCCAGGAGACACTTGCGCTTTCGGCTAGGAGCCAGTCATTACCAATTTTGAGCCCTGCCCTTTGGTCTCACTATAACCCCCAGAGTGTTCACCAAATGCATGGTGGTGGTCACAGCTCACTTGAGACATCAGGGATTCTGTGTGTTTCCATACCTAGATGACTGGCTCCTCATCGCCACCACCAAGTATCTACTACTACAAATGAGGGATGAAATTATGTCACTTTGCGCCAGACTAGGCATCACAGTAAACTTAAAATCTGCCTTGTCGTCGTCTTAGCATATTACCTTCTTAGGTGCAGAAATGGATTCAAGAAATATGACTGCAAAACTTACCCCAGACAGAATACAGTCCCTTCATCAGCAAATCAGGATTTTGATGTCAAACAAGGTGGTTCAGGCCAGATATGTGCTGCAAGTTCTGGGTACCATGGCAGCAGCTATTCTTCTAGTTCCCCTAGCACGATTACACATGGGGGTTCTGCAATGGTTGCTATTTGCTCAGTGGTCAGTGCAAGATCTTCCTGTATCACATCAGATTATCATCATGGAATCTTGCAAAAATGATCCCCTTTGGTGGCTGCAGACAGACAAGTTGTATCATGGCCCACCCCATTGTCCTTCCTCAACCGAATGCAGTACTGACCATGGATACTTCCCAGATCGGGTCCTGGGGCTATTATCTGGGGATGACAGTCCAAGACCTATGGCAAGAACATGAAAGCCACTTGCACATCAACGTTCTGGAGATGAGAGCAGTGCTGTATGCCTTGCAGGCATTTCAGGACTCTCTACCAATAGGGACGGTTGCAATTCAGATAGACAACATGTCAGTAGCGTGATGCATAAACATGCAGGGAGGAACCACATCTTACCACTATGTCGGGAAGCACAACAAGTTTGGCAATGGGCAATCGCTTCTCAACATTTTCTGATAGAAACACACACCCTGGGGAAATCCAACGTGATAGCAGACAAACTCAGCCACTTGCACATCAATGTTCTGGAGATGAGAGCAGTGCTGTATGCCTTGCAGGCATTTCAGGACTCTCTACCAATAGGGACGGTTACAATTCAGATAGACATGTCAGTAGTGTGATACATAAACATGCAGGGAGGAACCACATCTTACCACTATGTCGGGAAGCACAACAAGTTTGGCAATGGGCAATCGCTTCTCAACATTTTCTGATAGAAACACACATCCTGGGGAAATCCAACGTGATAGCAGACAAACTCAGCCACTTGCACATCAATGTTCTGGAGATGAGAGCAGTGCTGTATGCCTTGCAGGCATTTCAGGACTCTCTACCAATAGGGACGGTTACAATTCAGATAGACATGTCAGTAGTGTGATACATAAACATGCAGGGAGGAACCACATCTTACCACTATGTCGGGAAGCACAACAAGTTTGGCAATGGGCAATCGCTTCTCAACGTTTTCTGATAGAAACACACATCCTGGGGAAATCCAACGTGATAGCAGACAAACTCAGCAGAGCTATTCTGTTGTCTTACAAGTCGTCCCTGAAGACAGAGATTGTGGAAAAGATCTTCCAAAAATGGGGCCAGCCTTGCTGCAACCTTTTTGCCACTTTCATGAATGCCAAGTGCAGCAACTACTTTGCCCTCATTCCTCCTCCGAGGAAGTCACCAAGGAATGCACTGGTTCACGATTGGCCCCCGGGACTACTCTATTTTATGCCTTTTCCTCTAATTCCCAAAGTACTGCAGAAAGTCAGCTTGTTGAAAAGCACTATGATCCTCATTGCTCTTTACTGGCCTTGACAAGTTTGGTTCCCCCTTCTTTAGACCCATCTGCAAGAGGAACCTTGGATTCTGGATCCAGTTCCAAACCTCTTGACCCACTCTTCGGGGGAGTTCCATCCATCTATCCAAACCTTCAAGTTGACAGCATGGCTGCTCCAATTCCACGCTTAGCCAGGTGTTACTCCTTTTCCCCTGCAATGAGTCATATTCTTGACTCTTCCCATAAACCATCCACGAGGAGATTGTATTCCAGTAAGTGGAAAAGATTTTCACGCTGGGCTCCGGGACAGAACATAGAACCTTTTACAGCTCCTATTACTGCAATCCTAGAATTTCTTTCCAAACTTTTTGACAAATGAGCTGCAGCAGCTATCATCAGAGTTCAGTTGGCAGCCATTTCTAATTTCCATACTGGAGAAATGGAAGTTCTTATGTCTTGTAGGTTATGTAAAGCTTTCCTCAAAGGTACTTTCGTGATCAGAGAACCCCCAGTCCCTTGGGACCAAAGTCTTGTTCTTATTGCTGATTTTACTACCCTTTGAGTCTGCATCATCTTGTGATTTGAAGTATTTGTCGTGGAAGACTCTCTTTTTAGTAGCCATAACCTCTTCCAGAAGGGTATTGGAATTACAAGCTCTTTCTGTTCATGCCCCTTGTATCATTTTTCACAAGGATAGAGTATCCTTGAACTAATCCCTCTTCCTTCCAAAAGTCTGTTCAGAGAATAATATAAACCAATCCATTGAATTGCTGGTGGTTTTTTCCAAACTACAGCGACAAGGCAGAGTATAAATTGCATCAGTTGGATGTACACAGGCAGTTGCATTTTTACCTGCATAGGACAAAAGACCTCAGGAAATCCGACCAGCTTTTTGTGTCCTTTTCTGACAAAAAGAAAGGATTGCCAGTTTCCAAAGTAACTTTGTCAAAATGGCTTACTGATTATTATTCTTACTGTAAGAGAAGGAAATGCAAACTACCAGGGAAGATAAGAGGACATTCCCTAAGAGCAGTCTCAACATCCTCTGCCTTTCAGGCCAGACTTCCTATTGATTCTATTTGTGTAGCTGCCATATGAGACCTCATACCTTTATCACTCATTACAGAGTAGATGTGGCCTCCCGGAACAGGTCTTCCTTTGGATCCATTGTACTGAGGAGTCTTTTTTTTTTCCTGAGCCACCCTGGGATAAAGGTGCTAGGGACGCTGTCCCAACCAGTAAGAATTACGGTGAGATAGGACAACATAACATTAAGAAGTTATGTACTTACCATAGCGTTCCATGTTGTTGTCTCTCTCGCCTACTTTCTTGCTTCCCATCCCTCCTACCCCCATCTTGTGTTCCTGGAGGAACTGGTGGACAATTCTATACTTATGTACATAGTTATGATGATTTGGAGTCTCTTTCTTTTGCCTCATGCCAAACATCTGCATGTATATGTGTGTGTGTGTATATATATATATATATCTATATATGTATATATATATATATATATATATCTATATATATATCTATATATGTATATATATATATATCATATAAAATATATTTCTGGTGGTCATTTGGGTTAGTGTAAATCTTTTGCTTGCAAACAAGATCTGGGGATGTGGCCCAGAGCTTAATGGGATAGGGGTTAGCCTCGAGCCAGTGGAAGCTCTTGAGCTTTAATATTCGGCCGAGTCAGAGCCGTGAACAACTCCGAACCCAACCAGCAAAAATGCAGGCGAGATGGACAACAAACATGGAACGTTATGGTTAGTACTTAACTTCTTATTAATTTATTTAACATTTTATTTAATTTGTAAATATAATTAAATTGACAGTTTTTAAACTTTTAAAATCAATAATATTTAACATTGCAAACATTAATATTATTTTAAATTAACAGTAATATGCGTATTTTGAATGCAAATGTTTTAAACAGTGATATATCCTCATGACTTTTTTCTTGTTTTTTTTTTTTTTTTATGGGTAATCTTTTGACATTTTCTGAGTAACTGTGTACATGAGCTTTATATAACATTGTTTTCCTTTGTCAAAATGTTTCTAGTTTATTTTTTTCTTGCCTTGCCATTTCAGAGGGGTCGGATCATCCAAGGTCAAACTGTCCATGATCAAAACGTCCCGTACCCTTAATTTCTTGTCAGACAGAAGCCAGTGCAAACATTCCTAGATGGGGCTGGAGGTGCAAATCAGTATAATCAGAATAATAGCTGATAACCTGAAGATAGTCCCAGTAGAATAAACATTTTTGCAATTGTCATGTGACTGTCCAAGTTTATTGGAGACCTTTGGTGGTTGCAATATTGTCTGGTAATTTATCAAACCTATCCCCTGTTAAGTCCAAACCTTAATGCAGTCAGTAGACCATGCAAGGGGAAGGCTCACATCTTTTATAAACAAATCCGTATCCCTTATCACTTCAGTCTATATTCCATATCTTTATTTTGTTTTCATTTGTTAACCAGGAAAAGAACACTGATCCAGATGAGCCATATTCAGTTCAGACTGAGAAGAAGCAAGGTAAATAATAAAACACATGTTGAGACATTACTTAAGAATAAAAATGCAGGACAGATTTCCAAGTAATATGCAAAATCATTAGTTAACGCAATGACTAACATTTTTTCAGTATTTGGATGTAGTGACTGCTTTGCATAGTAGACAGCAGGCAAATACATTACAATGTCGATAGCATGTGCATAGGAGAACTGAGAGTGAGGGATGGATAAGTAAAGGTGATGTTCATTGAGCTTCTATAGAATGGAAGAGAGAGAGGCTCAAGTATTAATATTATATGATGCTGAATGATGAGAGTGGAGGAGATAGAGGATCAAAGGAGAACAGAAGAGAGCAGAATTCATGGGAATGAGATTAGAATGCTTGTCAATGTGCATAGGAAGGTGGGGATTACCAGAGAAGAATGGTGTAATTTGGTGTATGGATTTTGTGGAGTGGGTAATCTTGTGAGAATGTAGGAGTGCAAGGACGGCCTGATGTAGATTATGTAATGCTGCCTTTTGTCAGACATGAACAGGGAGCTTCTTTAATTATGAATTTAATATTCATTCAGAATTTTGGAATGTGAGAATAGATACAAGCCTTCTTGATAAGGATGCCATGTACAGTGGACCACTGCTTAATAAAAGTGGATGAGCTGGAGTTTTTTTATGCAGAACTAAGAAACAGTGACGTACTACAAGAGATCCTGTTGTAATTGTTGGTTCTTTTGATAAGTTTGCAGGTGAAGTAGGAAAAGATTCTAGATATGCTAATTGGTATACGAGGGATGCTATCAATAGCTCACTTTATTTTTACTGTCGACTATTTGACTTTTGTTAGGATACTATAGTGATGCTCTTTAACTAGCTTCTATTGTAATAAATTGCCAAATGTTCTTAGCAATCTTCTGAAGGGATGTTTTGTCTTTTTCAGAGGTGTTTGCTATAATGGGCAGGACATAATCAAGCTGGGTGACCAAGACTGCCTTACAGATTCCCATCCTCCTTTCAGCAGTGGGGAGAAAGGCAAATTTTTTCTCTCTTTGTATTGATATTTTGTTGCATTGATGTTTGAAAATGAATGTTTGGCATATGATTTCATTTAATTCCTGGCTGTTATATTGAGCACTCCAGTTTTGAGGTACTACTGAGAGGCTTTGTTTAGTGCCAAACAGCATGGATTTATTATTTGAGGTATTTAATTTGAGTCTGTGGTTTAAGGAGAGATGATTGTATAATGTTTTTCATGATGGGGTAGAATTTGATCAATATGCCTTCATCTACGAATATTGTGATTTTGGTTTGTCGGAGGTCTATAAAGAGTTTCCTTGTACATATGGAGAAAAGGAGAGAGGACAAAATTAATCTTTGAGGGAGCCCTTTATCAAATAGACCATAAGGGGAGTTTGAGAAGACTATTTGGACTTTGAATTGTCTGTTGATGAAGAAAAAAATCTCTGATTTAGGGAAGTGCATCTTTGTTCATACTAATGAAAAATAGGTTTAGTAGTTAATGATCCAACAGGTCAAAAACTTTGAGATTTGTGAATAGTTAGCCATTTAAGACATTTGTTCCCTGTTCTAAAGTGTACTGTCAGTAAATGTGTAGAGGGCTGTTAGTGTGCCCCATCCTGGTCAGAAGCCATGTTGATGAAGTCAGAAGATGGTGGTGGTATGAATACTCAGTAACTTTGATAGAACTAATTTTTATAGAGATTTCCTGGGGTTAAGGTTGATATAGGTAAGAAGTCTTTGGTGTTTCTGGTTTGCCTAACTTTGGTTTGAGATTGTTTATGGCCTTTTTCCATTGTTGTGGTGTACTTTCAGTGGTTGTATAGATGCTGGAGAGTCTGCAATACATAACCTAAGCAATCATTTTGAACCAGGTTAGCAGACCATCTGATATGTGGGAGTGCCAGTGAGAGTAGTTGATGACTTTTTCAATTTCTCTACTTTTTATGAATCTCAAATGGGGGGGTGAATGGTGGGGATTGTTGTTAATGGGGCAGAGTTACCACAGTTAGTAGCCAGGTTGGTGGGGAGTGTGATGATAGGAAGTACTGCCAGCTATATCAGGGCAGTGGGTGTGTACAAAATTCCAGCTAGCTGTGCTGGCATATGATAAATAATTTGTCATTTGTGTATCAAACTGATTTGTACAGATGCTTTGTTTAAAATGTATTTGTAAAGTTGCTTGTGTTAAAATGTATCAACAATGTTGCCTACTGGACAGAAAAGAAATGTACATGGATTATTGTAACTGTTTAAATGTATACATTGTAACAGCATATACTGGAAGAGAAGGTTAATCCACCTGATTTTGAAAAATACTCTTGAAATTAAACTCTCTTATGGGTTATGCCATAATGATGTTATCCCACAGTTTTGAAGGGAGACAGACACACACTGTATGTAAGCAGCATGGTTTATTAGCTCCTGTAGGATGAAGGGAAGTGCTTTATGGTTTTATAACTTTTAGAAGCTGCAGCAGATCTGAGCATAGCTCTGTCTTTGTGTATGGTAACAGTTTCTAAAACCCTGGCAGCTTTTAGTGTAGGGGGATAGTGCAGGAAACAGAGTCAGATGACCAGATGTGTGTGACGTCATTCTGTACAGAAATATTGTTTTAATATTAGAGGAGACTGAAGTCTCAGAGGCAGTCTGTTCTTGGAAACTTGGCTAGAAAGACCCTCACCCACATCATCTTGCCTTGCGGTAGTAAGTAACTTTACTAGGGAACAGTAATTCTTGTAGTCAGGAATAGATAGTGAGATTAGCTAAATAGCGATTTTTATATGTCTGTGTGATACTTTCCATTAGTGGTGTTTTTAAAATTTTCTATGACTGAAACCTGGTGTTTACTGTAAATAGATATTTAATATTTTCATGTTCTTTTATTATTTAAATATTTTTTAACTTTTCATTGTGTGTGGTCCTTTTAGAAAAATATTTAAGTTTGGAGAATATTTGCATATATTTATTTGGTGATAACTCTGGCCACTCCTGAAAGCCTGACTTGTTTGGTCAACATTACTGTTTGTATTGATATTAATTTCACTTGATGTAATTGGGTACCTTTGCAAGAACCTTGTGTAGCTAGCTTTGTAGTGCCTGGTGGCAGAGATAACTACCTTATAGTCTGGGCAGAAGGGGGCATCGCTAGTAAACCTGTGCCAGCCTTTCCCAGGTGTGTATGTGCAAATCAAATCTCAGTGTGTGTGTCAGCTACTTGGAGCTGGGACACAAAGCACTGGTTTCACAGAGAGAGTGGTGAAGGACTTGTCTTGGGCACTCTGCTGAGGACTTAACTTTGTTGCGTTAGTGGGGAGTCTTACTGGGAACCTGGAGGGAGACAGACAGAGAAACCCAGACTCCAGGCTGTGTGTGTTCCCTGTGTGCTCTTAAGGGAAATTGGGCTTTATGTAGAGAAGTCTGCATCTGGAAATACTGAGAGTATCAATTTGTATTCCAAGTGAACATCCCCATCAAATGCCAGTGGTGAGGATTGAGGCTTCTTGATTACTGGTCGAGTGGAGACATCACAGTGAGAGTGGAGAACTTTCTGAGAAAGTCTAGAGGGGATAGTTTCCATTTGTAACAGGAATACTGTTTTTTTTACTTGTTTTTATTTTGGGGCCCTTTCTTTAATGTGATTGACTAAGTTGCATAATTTTTTAGGCCTGTGTTTCACTGAGGTTTGAGCTGTTTAGAGGATGTTTGCTTTGTATACTGGCTGTGGTTTTTGAATCCTGTTTCTCAGCACAATGAAGTTGTCTGTTTTAGTGGACAGATTATTTTCCATTTCTATCATGTGTTGTCTCTTAATTTTGTAAAGGTTCATTAGTGCTATATTAATTCACTGTCCTTGTTCAGTTTTAAAAATGCATGGTAATTTTGGGGAAATCAGTATTTTTTGCTTAAGCAGCAGGGATAAAAGGTGAGGTGAACATTCAAATAAAATATTACTTTATAGGAAAGGTTGCCACTTTAGTTTGGCAAGTTCATCTTGAAATGTGTATTTTATTGTGTGTTTTGAGATTAACCATAATTAAGGTAATTGTTGTGGAGAGGTTGCTTGATGTTGTTAGAGTGAATGCAAGAGAACAGTAGTCACTAATAGTATGATGTAGGGCAGCTGTATATGAGTAAGAACTTGGGATGCTTGTTATAAGATCAAAAATAGATGGCTTCCTGTTTTAAAATTTGGTGGTGTTGGTTGTTAATAAGACCTTTGTCAGGAAAACCTGTTATTTCATAGTTTGAGGGTTTTAAATGTTTTGTGAAAGTTCTCCAAAAGTACAAAGTCATTCTGCATCCTTATGTGCAGACATGATTAATAACACCTTTTAATTTTGTTGTAGTTGCTGGGGGAATAGAATGTATATTCATACACTCATAAGAATGCATTTTTAAAATATTATTGATCAAGACACACTCATTTAAGCCAGGAAAGTTGTATGTGTTCAATTTAATTTGCCATTCCAGTTCCTTGTGTTCAAGTGGCACCTACTTTGGCTCCCCTCTAGGATTTTCTCTTACTATGTCAATGCCCATAAATGCAAAATTGTTTAGGAAATTTCGAAACACATTTTACAAGAGAATTGTTGGCATACTGTTTCCTAATGTCCAAGCAATGTCCGTAAATAATAAAAACGGATGAAGCGAGATGGAGGCAAAACGCCAATAAGGAGAGTAGTAACAGCAATCTACAAACGATAACACAGCATCCAGTATTCCAAAACTGTAAAAGTTCTTCGCAAAAAGCACACCGCCAGCATAAAAAAACTCCTTTATTTGACCAAACGTGATATTGTTATTTACCTAGGTTTCATTCGCACCAACGAACTTCATCAGAATACTGAACAGAATGATTAAGGGACATCACATTAACCACCCTGGGCATAAAAGGAGGATTGGTATGAAGAGACACCCCATCTCTGTAAATCTTAAAGGAGGAATAGCCATGAGAGTCTGGAGTTCAGACACTCTCTTGGCAAAAAGTAAAAGCCAACAGCCAAACAGTCTTCCAAGTACAAAGTTGCAAGGAAGCTGGACTAGCACATTCAAAAATATATCCAAATATAAAAATATAAATATATAAAAAATAAATATATAAATATACATATGCATGAATATACCTAAAAACTTAAACATATATCTCCTATTATGAAGTAATATAACCATCTAAAACACATACAATCTATACTATACTATATAAATTTCTATTCCTTTTTGGGACCCAAATATACCCTAATAAAGTAATTGAAACAACTGAGGTCCCAAGAAGGTTTGATAGGCTTTCTTGGGGGCCTGATATGAAGGACGCTTTTAAGAAATTGCTTGACATCAAATCAACAGGACAAAGGGGGGGGGGGTTAAGGGCAGACAAACAGAGAATGCTGACAGGTGAGCTTTTACTTAAGAATATACCAAGCCAGTCTGAAGCAGATCACAACTGAGAGAGAACCAGCCATCAAAATGGCATTCAGACATACAATAACAGCATTTGGTCGGAGATCAAAGTTGTTGAGTATTTGAGTCCATGTCACCTTTATGCCCAACATATGACATACAGCACCTATAAGATTCAAAGGCTTTAGTATACTGGGCAGATGTTGGGCTACCCTTGGTATCAGACCCTTCAGTGAAAAATATTGCAACAATAACATCGAATGACATCTCTGTCCTTATGAAAAATGATGTATGGAGAAATAGAAAAAAATGCATGGAGTTCAGAGACCCTTCTGGCTGACATGACAGTCACTAACAGTAAGGTTTCCAAGAAAATTTTAATTCTATGCCAGCAAGTTCAAAAGGTCATCTAGACATGGCTTTCAAAACAAAATTAAAATCTGAAGGCAGAGCCAGATCCTTTATTGGAGGTCATAACTGAAACAAGATTGAGAAAGGCTTTACATACCTTATGAAAAGCTAGGGAAGAGTTCTGAAAGTCTAATATGGAATGAAGAAAGAGATGTCAACTACACTTTGATAGGGGAAAAACTAAATCCTGACAAAGACAAAATTTTCAGTACATCAGCCACATGGAGCTGAGAATTGATCTATAACAAACCTCTTCCATATGCTAAGGCCATTTCTGAGAGGCTGGAAGAATATGCAACAAGTTAGATGGAAGGGAAGAATCCCATTTCATCACTGGAATTGGAGAAGCCAAGCAATGAGCTTCAGATTGGGAAGATCTGGGTGAGGTTCCCCAGATGAGTGAGATCAGATCTCAAACTGGATCTAAGAATCAAGGAGGTTTCTTCATATATTGTCTAGAGAAGGAACCAGATCTGTCTGGACCAGAACAGGGCAATGAGAATGACTGATGCCTTACACTGAATGGGATGGCTTTCTAATGAGTGGAGTGCTGGGATAAGCATAGAGTAGACCCAAAGGGCAACAACTGGTCAGAGCGTCCCTGGGGTTCTGTCCCTGAAGAATGAGAATGGCAAAGCAATTGCTGCATTTGGTGTTCTGAGGGGTTGCAACAGTTCACCCAAATGACAGAATATCATCCTTGCAATTGTTGGGTTACGGGACCACTCAATGGAGGAGTTTCCTGCTCAACATGTCCATGAGATTGTAGTCTCTGCCAGGGATGTGTGTTGTAATGAGAAAGTAGCGAGAGAGCATTGCCCATTGTCATACCCTAGGGTTTTCTCTGCAGAGTGGATAAGATCTGGTTTCCCCCTGCCTGTTGATGTAACACAATGGTCAAATTGTCTGTTTGGGATGTTTATCACTATTAGAGGAAGCAAATTCTAAAGTTTTGCAACACATACAGAAATGTCCTCATCTCTAGATCATTTATGTGAAGACAAGCTTGTGATTTTGACCAAAAGCCTTGGACCATTCTCCCCTGCAATCCTCCCCACACAAGGGAGGGTGCATACGTAATTACCACTACTACTGGAGAGGGAAGTTGAGAATGTCTGCCCACTGTTACCATCAAGGATGGAAGCCACCATTTCAGATGGGTTCTGTATGACTGAGTAATTCTGATGGAAAGGGACAGCTAAGAGTGGTTCTGGGACCACTGGTTCTGGAGCACTCACCAGAGAATTTTCTTGTGATAATGGGAAAACGTACCATAAGGATAACTTGCTTGGGGATCATCAGTTTCCAGTACAGATTGTACTGCAACCCTCAATGATATGAACCTATACTGTGGTAATCTGTGTAACTGTAGTGTCCAGGCAACAGCTCAGAACACTATCTGCTGAGTGGGGTTCAGACTGGACTTGGTTAAGTTTACTGTAATGCCTATCACATGAATATGTAACAAGTAATCCAGTGCCTGAAGAAGAGGCTCCGTGGAGGCAACAGCCAGGAGTCAAAGTAGGGGAATATTTTGAATCCCTGTAGTTTCAGATGAGCTGCTATTACCACTACCATGTACTGAACACCCTGGGGGCTGTGGGGAGACCAAATGTCAGGGCCCTGAACTGAACGTGACAGACTCCTAAGCAGAAACATAGGAAACTCCTAGACTAGCCTGTTTCCTAAGTCTCAGTTTCCTTCTTTTTTTTTCCCTTCTCCACAGTCTGCAATTGAGAAGGTTCTTCACACCTTGGACCTGCATAGTCAGCTCGGATATTATTTGGATAAAACAAAGATTATTTTCAAGTCTGAGCAACTTTTTGCTTTGTTTATTTTCTTCATAGGAGTTTGGATTTGACTATTTTCAGACTAATCCAGCTCCTCCTACATCTCAAAGACCATTTCCTTTTGTTCTTTTCATGGTATCTGTTTTTCTTCATCTGTAAAGGCACATTCTACTTGTCAATGTTGGTGCCTTTTAAAGGCTTTGGCACCAATTCTTTCCTTTAGTCTGCTACTTGGTCCTCTGTTCATATTTTCACTAAGCATTACAAATTTGCTGTTATTTCCAGGGCTATTCTGCATGGGTTTGTAGAGGACTCTTTGTGCCTTCCTCCTCCCAGTCTTCTTGTACTCTCCCTAGAATATTGCAACAGTGATATGGACAGACATAGTACAGTTGTGTAAAATCTTAACATAATAGTACATGTCTTTTTCTTCAGGTTTGCAGTATTCCCGCTTCTGTTACAGATCTTACCCATGTTTTGTTACTTTCCTTCCTGAGGGGCTCTCGTTTTTTTTTTTCCTTCTGAACCTTTTTTCTTTTGTATGTGCATGTTATTTGTCCCTGGGAGTGTGTTCCTACTGGTGCAATTCCGTTCTGAGTATTGGCTTCCATGCATCACCTTTATGCCCTACAACCTATGCTTTAGTGTACTAGTTGGACATTGTGCTATGCTTGACAGGAGATCCTTTCAGTGAAGAATACTGTAACAATGAAGAAAATGGCATCTTCTGTTATGGTAAGATTTTTATGGAATTGTATTTCTACCCTTGGAACCAGTCCCTCATTCCTGCCAAAAGTAGCCTTGGAACCGACTCGGCCATTTACTTTAGCTCGCACCTTCCAAACTCTCTACCCATAATGCTCCTCTCTAAATTACCCCAGATGTTGTTTGCCGCTTCGTGTGTTAGACGTGCATGACTGCTCTCAAGCTTTGGCTTCTTATTAGTTTTTTTTTTTTCCCTTAAGTCTCTTTTCTACCTTTATAAGTCTTCTTTCTACCTTCCGGTGACTTTATTTCCCTACTTGCTCCTCTCATTATGTCTTTTCAGTGTGTGTGAATCCTTCGCTTCCCTATTTCTACCATTAGTAGTTTCCACGAACAATTGTTGGTACTTCCTTTTGCTTATCTAGGTATTTCTTGAATACCATTGTTGGCATCTCCCCTTTCCTCTTCTCTACCTAAAAAAAAAAAAAAAAAAATCTGTCACTATTCCTACTTTTGTTGGTGAGTGTGTGTTTGCTCTTGGATATGGCTAAAAAATCCCACTCTACAGCTGAGTCTTCTAAAGGCACCTCAAGTTTCAAGTAGTGCAAAAAATGTGGCAGGAAAATGCCCAACTCTGATAGGCATGTTTGGTGTGTGTGGCCTGCTGTCTGGGTAAAGTTGACCTGCAGGAAAATTGCTCGATATGTCATGGTTTGATCTGCCCGGGTTTACAAAATGTATGGACACAGCACTGCCAGGATCTGGACACTGTCATTCAAATAATACCTTGCATTCAAAAGGAATTGTTGTGGTGGGCTCAGGAATGTCACCTAAACAAGGGACTCTCTGTGACCCGGCCAGAGGCGAGTCAGATTCTAACGACAGATGCCTCAGACAAAGCTTGGGGAGCTCATCTGAATGGAAAGTGGATACAAGACAAGTGGCCTGCCAGACTACAACATCTACATATCAACCTGAAGGAGATATTAGCAGTCCAGTTTGCATTAATAGCTTTCAAGGAGTTACTTCTTCCAGGGCAGGTGTTGATTCTAACAGACAACACAACTGTCATGTGGTACATCAACAAGCAAGGGGGAACACATTCTTATCCTCTGTGCAGGCAAGCAATGATTTTGTGGGAGACTGCTCTCAGTTTACAGCTAAATCTTCAGGCAAGGTTTCTGCCGGGAGCACAGAACTCCTTAGCAGATGTGTTGAGCAGACGAATTATGGATCCCCACGAGTGGAAATTGGATCCTCATGTATTTCAGAAATTGACAGTGTCATGGGGAACTCCAGACATAGATCTGTTCGCTTCTCCACTAAACCACCAGCTGCCAAAGTTTTGCACAAAAGGTTTCATCCCACAGCTTGGAAAGTGGATGCTCTTTCTTTCAATTGGAGCAATCTTCATGTGTATGCCTTTCCACCTCTGCCTCTCCTCCCAAAGGTACTACTAAAGGCCAGACAGGACAAGCCAAGGATGATTTTGATAGCTCCAGATTGGCCTCGACAGCATTGGTACCCATTACTGAGAAGCCTGGTACGGGAGCCTCCATGGCCTTTGCCTTCGATTCCACACCTGTTGTCTCAGGAGGACAGTCATTTGCTCAATGTCAAGCTTCACTCTCTTCATCTAACAGCCTGGCATATTCTGTTTTGAACCATAGTGGGTCTCAACTTCCACAGCAAGTTTTGAATGTTATTTTGGAAGCTAGAAGGCCTAGTACATGAAAGTGTACGCAGATAAATGGAAGAGATTTTTTATTTTGGAGTGCAGCAAAGGATTTTGATGTTTCTGAGCCTAATTTAAGTGTGGCTCTTCAATATCTCACTGAGTTACTGGACAAAGGTTTGTCCTTCTCTTCTATTAAGGTTCATGCTGCAGCAATTTCGGCTCACTATGATTGTGACCCACCATTGTTTTCTCATCCTTTGTTCAAGCAGTTTCTTAGAGGGGCAAAGAATATAAGACCCCACGAGAGCTCCTACTCCTGCTTGGGATCTCAATTTTGTGTTGGAGAAACTTACTCTACAACCTTTTGAGCCTGCAGCTACTATCGAGTTGAAATATTTATCATGGAAGACTGCTTTTTTGTTGGCCATTACCTCTGCAAGAAGGGTTTCTGAGTTGCAGGCCCTTATGGCGGTTGAGCCTTTCTTAATTTTCCATAAGGATTGGGTATCTTTACGTACTAATCCTTCCTTTATGCCTAAAGTGGTTTCTAGTGTGGCTTTAAACCAAACTATTCATTTGCCTACTTTTTATGCAAACCCCCAAAATAAAGGGGAAAAGATTTTGCACACTTTAGATGTACACAGGCAGCTGCGATATTATTTGAGCAGAACTAAAGGGTTCAGGCAGTCTCAGCAGTTATTTGTTTCTTTTGCTTTGAGTTCTCAGGGCAAGCCTGTGTCAAAACAAACTATTTCTAAGTGGATTGGGTTTTGCATTGCTTTCTGTTATTCCCATCATGGCAAGGAGATTCCAGCTGGGATTAGGCCTCATTCCACTAGGGCTACTGCCACTGACAGCTTTTTGAGGGGTGGCAACTAAGGATATTTTGGAGGCAGCTACTTGGAGTTCAGTGCATACTTTCTCTAGGCATTATCACCTACCACTTTATTCTAAATCTAGGCTGGTTTTGCTACTGCTGTTTTGCAGGGCATTTTGGCAGCTCCTGCTTCCTTATAGTTTGGTCATCCTCCCTTACCTCTGCTTTGGGATTCTACCCAAGTGTAAGGACGGCAGCAATGTGAGATGAAGAACATAGTACAGTTTTGTACCTACCATAAATGTAGATGTTCGAAGATCCACATTGCTGCAGTCCAATTTACCCTCCTCCTTCCCTCTGTACTTAGAGGCGGTTGTGTGGGTTGGGTTGTCAATATGGTGTATATTGTATATATTGTATATATTGTACATAGTTTTAGTGCAAGGGTGGTTGGTTGGTTGTTTGCTGTCTTTTGGTTTTTGACCTTTCTTTTTAGGGTCTTCTGACATCTGGGGCAAGAAAAGACTGAGGATATGACGTCGGTCATGCGCATTTGTACCCTGACGTCCTGATGTCAGTCAAATGCGACTTGACCGATGTCAGCCTTATACTTTGATATTCGGGCCGACCGAGGACAGCGGACTACCCAAGTGTAAGGACTGCAGCAATGTGGATTTTCGCACATCTACATTTATGGTAGGTACAAAACTGTACTTTTTGCCTCCATCTCGCTTCATCCATTTTTATTGTTGGCGAATGTCCGTAAATACATTCACGGAATTTCCTCCGAGTCTTTCCTACATAAAAGCATTTAACACTTTTACTATGAAGCCAAGTAAATAATACTGTTACAATCACAATAAAATGGGGTCCTAATCACCACATTGCTAATCATAGCCTTTTTACCCAAACACAAATATTTGCGTTGCTTGCAAAAGCCACATCTGTCTCCCTGCCCTTTTGTGGGTATAAAAAGTTGTAAACTTCAGTGAAGCAACATTTTACAGTAATTTTCAACAGTATCTTTTGGTAGCTTTGTAATCCGTGGTGGTGGTGCTGCGGTAGCGTTGTCGCCTCACAGTAAGACGCTGTCCGGTTCGACTCTCAGTTAGTGCATCTACTGCGTGGAGATATGTGTGAATGGGTGTACCTTCGTTGAAGGTTGTGCATCAGGGCTGGCAACTCGGTACGTAAAAATCAACTGCCAATCCTTAGCGGACCGGAGTTCTGCTGTGGTGACCCCTAACCGGGAAAAGCCCAAAGTCACAACATCTTTGGGTAGCTTTGTCTCGTAGTTAAAAACTTCCTACTCCAAAGTTTATGGTGAGCTTGGCAATATATTTGAATTAATCCTTGGGCTGTATCTCATTCTTATTTGTTGATAGAAGACTGGACACTTATGACTTAATGCGGCATTTGGTAGTACAAGGCATTTGCCGCAGTGATGTCCATTTGTACTTGGAAGTAACAGAAAACACATCACACAGCTAAGCTGGCTAAGGGGGTATGAAACTCTTGGATACTGGCCACAAGCAGCAGTGCAACTAATGGCCAAAATCTGCATTTTTTACAAATTTTTTGAGAGAGTTTGAAGTTTGTTTAGTCTAACAAGTAGATAAGTGATCACAGCCCGCTCAGAGTGACTTTCAGTTATGGGCACCAAACAGTTATCACAGCTGTGTAGAGGGGAATTCACGTTAACTTTTTTTTTCCAGTTTCATCCTATTTTTTTTGTAGTCCCCCTTTGCTTAGTCTGTCCACATGGCTGTCTTTTAGTGTCTAATGTTTCTGTGGCACTGAACTCTAAGCTAGGTACCAAGTTTATATCCTTTTTGTCTCATTGTGCTGCTACTTTCCTCAAGTTGGCTTATAGATCATATTCATTCAGTACATCTGATCCAGCATATGAGTCCCTCAAGCCCCAACTCTGATCCAGTCCAGCTGATCTAGTGCTCCAGCCTCTAGCCTGCCATAGACTTTTTACCCAGAATGCCCTGCTTCTCTGTCTAACGCTGATCTTGTTTGCCATCTCTTGAAGAAGCAATGGAAACCTTGGCAAAGAAGTGCTCCATCTTGATTTTTCATCATAATCCATAGAGGTTTGGCTATTTTTCAACCTCTTGGTCATTTCTTGCTATTCTTATTCCTTCCTTACCATTTTTGAGTGGTTTAGGTTTATATATAGTTAGTTATTTGTAGTTAATATACTTCCTTCCCTCAAGCCAGTATTGCCTTACTGTTTATCGTTATTACAGTTAGATTTCTTAATTACTGTTTCATAGATTTTTATTGCTAATTCTTGGTTTTACGTGCTGGATATACACTAACTTAGCATAATTATTTTTGTTTTCGTTAGTCCTTTTCTCAACTTTTTTTCTGTTTTGTTGAACCAGTTTGTCATGGATCTGAAAAGTACCGGGTTTGAGAAATGCTCTAGACCACAAGACCCCCATGATTTGTGAGTTGTCTGTTTGGGGGTGGCACACCTGGATGCATCCTGCTCAGTTTGTACTCCCTTTGGGCCTAGAAAACTCTCAGACAGGAGGAATAAATTCATCCTCAAGGGTCTCCTTCCTTTGGATCCAGAGACATCCAAATCCAAAAAATCTTCTTAAGAAACCTTGCTCCAAAATTCAGAACAGAGGAAATGTTCAGCAGAACCTTCTGGTCCTTCTTCGGCACCTAAGACACCGAGACTTGAACACCATGTAGCCTGCAGGTCTCCCACCTCAGGAAACCTCTCTTGACACCTTTTTCAGCCTTTTTATGTTAAGTCCTTCAAATTATACAAGAGCACCTCCAACACCAGTAGGACTACTCGGGTAGCCTTGGCGGAAGCAGCCACTTTAATGGATGCAGGCACAGAGGCTGAGGAGCTTTGCAACAAGGATTCTTAGAGCAATTTTCAAACTGATGATCTAAGAATCCCTGAAGATTTGTCTGACTGTTCTCTCTGCAGGCATTCAGCGGATGCATTTACCTCTATCGTCACTCATGGCTTACCACCACAGATAAACAGATGGTTAAGAGGGATCTGAGCAAGAGGTAATCCGATTCCATTTTTGGAACAGCCCCCATCCTACCAACTTCTATTGCCTGATGCCCACCCAGTCAGGCAAATGCTGATACATGAGAGCTTCTCTCTGTTGCAGAAGTCACTCAGGAGGTCCCACCAGACCAGCATGTGTCAGGATTTTACTTGCACTTCTTTTTGGTTTCATAAAAGATGAAGGACCTCTATCCAGTTCTGGACTTAAACTTCCTAAACAACTATGTCAAAAAGACATGCTTTCGAATGGCCACGGTGCACTTTATTCTTCCATGTCTTTAGAACAATGAATAGATGTGCTCTGTAGATCTCCAAAATGCTACTATTCATATGAAAACAGACTAGTCTAGGAGTTTCCTATGTTTCTGCTTAGGAGTCTGTCACGTTCAGTTCAGGGCCCTGACATTTGGTCTCCCCACAGCCCCCAGGGTGTTCAGTACATGGTAGTGGTAATAGCAGCTCATCTGAAACTACAGGGATTCAAAATATTCCCCTACTTTGACTCCTGGCTGTTGCCTCCACGGAGCCTCTTCTTCAGGCACTGGATTACTTGTTACATATTCATGTGATAGGCATTACAGTAAACTTAACCAAGTCCAGTCTGAACCCCACTCAGCAGATAGTGTTCTGAGCTGTTGCCTGGACACTACAGTTACACAGATTACCACAGTATAGGTTCATATCATTGAGGGTTGCAGTACAATCTGTACTGGAAACTGATGATCCCCAAGCAAGTTATCCTTATGGTACGTTTTCCCATTATCACAAGAAAATTCTCTGGTGAGTGCTCCAGAACCAGTGGTCCCAGAACCACTCTTAGCTGTCCCTTTCCATCAGAATTACTCAGTCATACAGAACCCATCTGAAATGGTGGCTTCCATCCTTGATGGTAACAGTGGGCAGACATTCTTAACTTCCCTCTCCAGTAGTAGTGGTAATTACGTATGCACCCTCCCTTGTGTGGGGAGGATTGCAGGGGAGAATGGTCCAAGGCTTTTGGTCAAAATCACAAGCTTGTCTTTACATAAATGATCTAGAGATGAGGACATTTCTGTATGTGTTGCAAAACTTTAGAATTTGCTTCCTTTAATAGTGATAAACATCCCAAACAGACAATTTGACCATTGTGTTACATCAACAGGCAGGGGGAAACCAGATCTTATCCACTCTGCAGAGAAAACCCTAGGGTATGACAATGGGCAATGCTCTCTCGCTACTTTCTCATTACAACACACATCCCTGGCAGAGACTACAATCTCATGGACATGTTGAGCAGGAAACTCCTCCATTGAGTGGTCCCGTAACCCAACAATTGCAAGGATTATATTCTGTCATTTGGGTGAACTGTTGCAACCCCTCAGAACACCAAATGCAGCAATTGCTTTGCCATTCTCATTCTTCAGGGACAGAACCCCAGGGACGCTCTGACCAGTTGTTGCCCTTTGGGTCTACTCTATGCTTATCCCAGCACTCCACTCATCTTAAAATTCATATAGAAAGCCATCCCATTCAGTGTAAGGCATCAGTCATTCTCATTGCCCTGTTCTGGTCCAGACAGATCTGGTTCCTTCTCTAGACAATATATGAAGAAACCTCCTTGATTCTTAGATCCAGTTTGAGATCTGATCTCACTCATCTGGGGAACCTCACCCAGATCTTCCCAATCTGAAGCTCATTGCTTGGCTTCTCCAATTCCAGTGATGAAATGGGATTCTTCCCTTCCATCTAACTTGTTGCATATTCTTCCAGCCTCTCAGAAATGGCCTTAGCATATGGAAGAGGTTTGTTATAGATCACTTCTCAGCTCCATGTGGCTGATGTACTGAAAATTTTGTCTTTGTCAGGATTTAGTTTTTCCCCTATCAAAGTGTAGTTGACATCTCTTTCTTCATTCCATATTAGACTTTCAGAACTCTTCCCTAGCTTTTCATAAGGTATGTAAAGCCTTTCTCAATCTTGTTTCAGTTATGACCTCCAATGAAGGATCTGGCTCTGCCTTCAGATTTTAATTTTGTTTTGAAAGCCATGTCTAGATGACCTTTTGAACTTGCTGGCATAGAATTCAAATTTTCTTGGAAACCTTACTGTTAGTGACTGTCATGTCAGCCAGAAGGGTCTCTGAACTCCATGCATTTTTTTCTATTTCTCCATACATCATTTTTCATAAGGACAGAGATGTCATTCGATGTTATTGTTGCAATATTTTTCACTGAAGGGTCTGATACCAAGGGTAGCCCAACATCTGCCCAGTATACTAAAGCCTTTGAATCTTATAGGTGCTGTATGTCATATGTTGGGCATAAAGGTGACATGGACTCAAATACTCAAGAACTTTGATCTCCAACCAAATGCCGTTATTGTATGTCTGAATGCCATTTTGATGGCTGGTTCTCTCTCAGTTGTGATCTGCTTCAGACTGGCTTGGTATATTCTTAAGTAAAAGCTCACCTGTCAGCATTCTCTGTTTGTCTGCCCTTAACCCCCCCCCCCTTTGTCCTGTTGATTTGATGTCAAGCAATTTCTTAAAGGCGTCCTTCATATCAGGCCCTCAAGAAAGCCTATCAAACCTTCTTGGGACCTCAGTTGTTTCAATTACTTTATTAGGGTATATTTGGGTCCCAAAAAGGAATAGAAATTTATATAGTATAGTATAGATTGTATGTGTTTTAGATGGTTATATTACTTCATAATAGGAGATATATGTTTAAGTTTTTAGGTATATTCATGCATATGTATATTTATTTTTTATATATTTATATTTTTATATTTGGATATATTTTTGAATGTGCTAGTCCAGCTTCCTTGCAACTTTGTACTTGGAAGACTGTTTGGCTGTTGGCTTTTACTTTTTGCCAAGAGAGTGTCTGAACTCCAGACTCTCATGGCTATTCCTCCTTTAAGATTTACAGAGATGGGGTGTCTCTTCATACCAATCCTCCTTTTATGCCCAGGGTGGTTAATGTGATGTCCCTTAATCATTCTGTTCAGTTTCCTTCTTTTTTTTTCCCTTCTCCACAGTCTGCAATTGAGAAGGTTCTTCACACCTTGGACCTGCATAGTCAGCTCGGATATTATTTGGATAAAACAAAGATTATTTTCAAGTCTGAGCAACTTTTTGCTTTGTTTATTTTCTTCATAGGAGTTTGGATTTGACTATTTTCAGACTAATCCAGCTCCTCCTACATCTCAAAGACCATTTCCTTTTGTTATTCTTTTCATGGTATCTGTTTTTCTTCATCTGTAAAGGCACATTCTACTAGGGCAGTTGTCAATGTTGGTGCCTTTTAAAGGCTTTGGCACCAATTCTTTCCTTTAGTCTGCTACTTGGTCCTCTGTTCATATTTTCACTAAGCATTACAAATTTGCTGTTATTTCCAGGGCTATTCTGCATGGGTTTGTAGAGGACTCTTTGTGCCTTCCTCCTCCCAGTCTTCTTGTACTCTCCCTAGAATATTGCAACAGTGATATGGACGGACATAGTACAGTTGTGTAAAATCTTAACATAATAGTACATGTCTTTTTCTTCAGGTTTGCAGTATTCCCGCTTCTGTTACAGATCTTACCCATGTTTTGTTACTTTCCTTCCTGAGGGGCTCTCGTTTTTTTTTTCCTTCTGAACCTTTTTTCTTTTGTATGTGCATGTTATTTGTCCCTGGGAGTGTGTTCCTACTGGTGCAATTCCGTTCTGAGTATTGGCTTCCATGCATCACCTTTATGCCCTACAACCTATGCTTTAGTGTACTAGTTGGACATTGTGCTATGCTTGACAGGAGATCCTTTCAGTGAAGAATACTGTAACAATGAAGAAAATGGCATCTTCTGTTATGGTAAGATTTTTATGGAATTGTATTTCTACCCTTGGAACCAGTCCCTCATTCCTGCCAAAAGTAGCCTTGGAACCGACTCGGCCATTTACTTTAGCTCGCACCTTCCAAACTCTCTACCCATAATGCTCCTCTCTAAATTACCCCAGATGTTGTTTGCCGCTTCGTGTGTTAGACGTGCATGACTGCTCTCAAGCTTTGGCTTCTTATTAGTTTTTTTTTTCCCTTAAGTCTCTTTTCTACCTTTATAAG
The DNA here is from genome assembly GCF_019279795.1 of Protopterus annectens. Taxonomy (NCBI): domain Eukaryota; kingdom Metazoa; phylum Chordata; order Ceratodontiformes; family Protopteridae; genus Protopterus; species Protopterus annectens. The sequence continues at coordinate 1,343,439,111 of NC_056735.1, read as the reverse complement.
TCTTCTTTCTACCTTCCGGTGACTTTATTTCCCTACTTGCTCCTCTCATTATATCTTTTCAGTGTGTGTGAATCCTTCGCTTCCCTATTTCTACCATTAGTAGTTTCCACGAACAATTGTTGGTACTTTTTGCTTATCTAGGTATTTCTTGAATACCATTGTTGGCATCTCCCCTTTCCTCTTCTCTACCTAAAAAAAAAAAAAAAAATCTGTCACTATTCCTACTTTTGTTGGTGAGTGTGTGTTTGCTCTTGGATATGGCTAAAAAATCCCACTCTACAGCTGAGTCTTCTAAAGGCACCTCAAGTTTCAAGTAGTGCAAAAAATGTGGCAGGAAAATGCCCAACTCTGATAGGCATGTTTGGTGTGTGTACTGTCTGGGTAAAGTTGACCTGCAGGAAAATTGCTCGATATGTCATGGTTGATCTGCCCGGATATGAATGGAGAAATAATTTATTCTAAAATGATTACTACAAGGGGACTTTGAAGAAGCCATTTCTGGGTCTAGGACTGAAGCCAGTTGATATTCCTCATCCTCCTCTTCTTCCAGAAAGCAAACTTCCTTGGCTTCAAGCACTTTGTTGGAACTTCCTAAATAGATTCCAGAACCACCTTTGATGTCAACATATTCCTCTGCAGCGAATGGCAAAAAAGTTTTAGTACCTGCCAAACCTTCCGATTCAATTTCAACTGCCTCTGCATGAGGAGTCATCAGTACCAGAGCAGACAGATGTAATTTCTATACCAAGGTCTAGATATTCTCTCTCAACTGGTGTAGATATTCTCTCTCAACTGATCCATTCAAAGATCGATGACCACCGAGCCCCATTATCGAACCGAGACCCCCTAGGTCTCCTTCGACTTCATCGGATCGATCCACTAAGAACCTCACTGAATCAGATATGAGGCTGATGGATCACCTCCTGACAGTGAGGGGATTACCTTCCTCTTTGGTTCCTAGCCAAGTCAGCACGAGGACTGGTCCTAATTTGACACCATCTTTGATTCCTCCTCCAACTCTGAGTCATTGGAGCACCTAGTACCGACCTGTCCGGCTCTGACTGTCTTGGTTCTGATAAGAACGTCTTCTCCGGAATGGAGAATTGCCTTGAATTCCTCTGGGTTTTCAGAACCAGTGGTCTCCTGGGGTCAGGACTTCATGGCAGGTTCCAAGGACCAGGGATAGACTTGCATTTCAGAGCCTTCCATGCCCCTTGGTGCTTCAGCTTTTGTTGGATTGACCCAGGCTTCGGATTCAGGGGTCGCCTCCTCTGTGCTGGGTGGGACTACTGTTCTGAAGGAGTCTGTTTCGGTTCCGGGCTCCCATCCCTCTATGGGGGGGGGCTGGCCTTCTGAATCACGGAGAAGGCCTTATCCATTGTGGACTCTCAGCCTTTACCATCCCTGTCTGTGCAGACTTCTAATTCCCATTGACCAGAGCTTTCATCCATCTCATCCCTGGGGCAGAGGGTACAGAAGCCCCAGGAAAGACCCAACCTGATTTTCTCTTCGGATACTTCCCCAGAACATTCCTGAAGAAAAGGTGCAAGAGGAAGTACTTAGACTCCCCGAGGAGTCCATCACTAAGAATGCCAATTTTGATGAGGGGGGAAAGGTTCCCCAAGGTCACCCCCCCGATGAGGTTTCCTTCTGGAACATCTTGGAAATCCTTAAGCAGAGGGGTGGCTGGACTTCCCTCCAGCCTTCCTCAGAGGAGTCTGTATAACTAGAGGCTTTTTGTGCCCAACTCTCTACCTCTTGGATCTCGCCACGCGCTGATGACCTCATTAAATTGCTCGCCCAGCGGGCGTGGAAAATTCCTGACTCCATTGAATCGATCCCCAAGAGACCTGGACAAGAACAGCAGCATTGGGCTAAAGGTATTCCCATAGATGCCATGGTAATAGCAGCAGCCATGAAGAAAGAACTTGCTGAGGAGATTCCTACTATCCATCCTCCTAACAAGAAGTCTAGGACTATGGATAGATTTTGGAAGCCCGTTTACGCTTCATCGACCTTCATTTTCAGATCTTTGAACTACATGATGCACTTTACCAGATTGCAGAGAGATCTAATCAAAGAGCTGTCAGATACTCTCTCACGAGCAATAGCTGAAAGGGTACAGGACAGTTGCTTCTCAGCTCACTACCCTTGAAGTAATTTCCAATTCATCCATGAGACTGCTCACGCAGCCAAAGGGATGATGCCAGCAGCGGGTTTAGGCCTAGCCATTAGGAGACATGCCTGGATGGACTTGTGTGACTTTGTGGAGCCATTTAAGTCTTCATTCATCAATGCTCCTTTTGACTGGTCATCCCTACTTGGACCAAAATTGAAAGATGCACTTGCCTGATGAGAGAGATGAGAAGACCCTTTCTGCCATACATACGTTTCTCCACTCCTCAACGATCCTATGCCAGGAACCAGAGAAGTGGGGAAAGTATGGTTCAAAAAATCCCAAGGGCCTTTTCAAGACTCAAGCAGCAAAGACTTTTCCTGAGGCAGAGAGGGGAAGTACAAATGGAAAACACTATCCTAGAGGCAGAGGTGGCCCGCAGAAACAGGGAGTCCAGAGATTCCTTCTCTGGTAACTTCTGGCAACACTCTTTTGAATGGAGGCCCAATTGTCTTCCTCTGAAGGCAGTCGGGTGATGATTATCTTGGCACCAATCCACCTGGCAACAAATAACATCAGACAAGTGCGTGCAGGGAATCCTTTCCAGAGGTTGCAATATTCCACTTTCCTCAAGTCCAAAAACTCAGACTCCCAGATGTTCCACCCAGTCAGAGGTAGGCAGCTGTAGTAGAAATTCAAAAACTGCTCGAAAAAAAGTCATCCAAGTAGTTCCACCATCTTTTTAGTGCCCAAAAACAGCCAGTTCAACAAACCAAATTCCGGATTGTCTCTGTACAGTCAATACTTCCATTTTTGGAAAAAGATGATTTGATGTGCTCTATAGATTTTCAGGATGCACATTACCACATAAAAATGGACAAACACTCCAGAAGATCCCTGTGCTTCCAGCTGGGAGCTACTCATTTCCAGTTCAGGGCACTGCCCTTTGAACGCACCACAGCCCCCAGGGTATTTACCAAATTCATGACAGTTGTAGCAAGTCAACTCAGACTGCAAGGATTCTGGGTATGTCCATACCTTGACGACTGGCTTCTTACTGCTACCAGGAAAGTAGCAGTCAAAAAAACATGCACAAGCTGGAGAAATCACTTTATGAAAACAGCAAAAAATACAGCAAAGCTTTCAGGCATAAAACCCTTCTTCAGTGCATTACAAATCACTAATGAAAAACATGCTGGATATATAGAGGGTCATCATCACATGACCAGCAGCCCATTGGTCATATGACATACACATAAAAATTTTTTTAGAACAATAAAGTGGTTTAAAATACATATTAAAACATTACAATACACATATTACTTTAACTTAGTATGTTGTAAATATTTAAGAACAGTTTATTCGTTACTGGATGCTTAAACTGATGGCTAGCCATCAGTTTAAGCATCCAGTAACGAATAAACTGTATACCTTTAATTTAAAAGCTACATGTAATACCACCTCTGTTGTATATATGGCTACTTGTTCCCAATGCTCATCTTTCTATATAGGTAAAACTATAAGAAAGCTTAAGGATAGAATTGTTGAGCATAGATAAGAAATTAGGAGGGCAGTAGCCACTAATGCATTATATAAACATATTTTAGAAAATGGTAGTCAACATAGATTTTCCTTTAGAGTTATTTGTATTGTTGGCACAACAGTACGAGGAGGAGACATTAATAATATGCTTGAATTAAAGGAATATGAATGGATAATTAGGCTAGAGGCAGATCAAGTACCAGGACTTAATGATGTTGTCACTCTAAAACCTGTTCTTAAATATTTACAACATACTAAGTTAAAGTAATATGTGTATTGTAATGTTTTAATATGTATTTTAAACCACTTTATTGTTCTAAAAAATTTTTTATGTGTATGTCATATGACCAATGGGCTGCTGGTCATGTGATGATGACCCTCTATATATCCAGCATGTTTTTCATTAGTGATTTGTAATGCACTGAAGAAGGGTTTTATGCCTGAAAGCTTTGCTGTATTTTTTGCTGTGTTTTCATAAAGTGATTTCTCCAGCTTGTGCATGTTTTTTTGATTCTTACTGCTACCACCAGGCGTCATCCAGAAATGGGCAAAGGATTACTGTTTACATCTTAGCTCTTCTCTAGGCATTACAGTAAATTACCAAAGTCAAGTCTGCGACCAACACAACGACTAGAATTCATAGGAGCCTTGTTAGATACAGTTGCAGGTCTTGCTTCACTCCCATCAGAAAGACTAAGAAGAATCAGGTCACAAGTCAGCAAGATTATCCAAAACAAAAGTGTTTCAGCCAGATTTGTCCTACAAGCATTAGGCTCGATGCCTCAGTTACTCTAGTTCCCTTAGCCAGATATCGCATGCGAATCCCACAATGGCTGCTGGCCTCCCAGTGGTCTCTGATATATCAGCCTATGTCGCACAACATCTTAATTACCAGTCACTGCAAACAGGAACTATCATGGTGGCTCAACTCCAATGAAATTCTCTCAGGCCATCCATTCATTCTTCCACAGCCCCAAGCCTTAGTTACCACGGACGCTTCCCAGATAGGGTGGGCGTACATTATCTGGGAAGGACAGTCCAAGGCACTTGGTCCCAGCTGGAGGCCAATCTGCACATCAATGTTCTAGAGATAAGGGTGGTGCTTTTTTAGCATTGCAAGCTTTTCAAGATGCCTTTCCCCTAGGAACAATGGCAATTCAGACGGACATGTCAATTGCCTGGTGCATCAACAAATAAGGAGGAACCAAATCTTACCCTCTTTGTCAAGAAGCCCTCAGAGTTTGGCAATGCGCAATTTTCCTCCAGCTGCTTTCTCATGGCAATGCATATCCCAGGGAGCTCCAGCGTGATATAGGGCAAGTTGAGCAGGACTTTTGTGATGCCTCTCTCAATCCTGTGGTGACAGAAAAGATTTTCCGTCTCTGTGACCAACCTTGCGATCTGTTTGTGACCCTTTGAACAACAAGTACTGCAGTTACTTTGCCCTGATCCCCCCTCAGGGGAAGTCACCAAGGGACGCTGTTCTCCACGATTAACCCCCCTGGTCTCATTTACGCCCTTCCTCCAACACCCCTGATATCTCAGTTTCTAAAGAAAGCCAAGAGGTTGAAGAACACAGTAATCCTCATTGCTCTATTCTGGCCTTGACAAGTTTGGTTTCCCTTCCTTTGGCCTCATGTACTTCCGAAACCTTGGATTCTGGGCCCAGCTCTAGATCTATTATCTCATCCAGAGGGAATGGTTCATCTCAATCTCCAACATCTCAAGTTCACTGCATGGCTTCTCTAATTCTCATGATTGCCAGGCATTCTTACCTTTCCTTTCCTGTATGTCAAATCATTGTGGCTCATAAGTTCATAGGTTGGTACTGGGCTGTCTGCCTGAAGGCATATATTAGCCCAGTCACGTTGTGCAGTATTCACCGCCCCTTTAGTAGTTCCCTAGACCCTTGTACTAGCAGCTAGTACCCTTGGCCCCTATCTAGAAGTGCTGTTGGTGTGATCCCTGGTGTGAACTTTCTGTTACCCATCCACTCATCAAGGTTCCTCTTGAAGAGTGATAGTGAGGGGCTCTGTCTTATGTAGATCGGGACCCTGTTCCATAGTAAGGGAAGTCTCTGCGAAGGGAATCTATCCCTCCAGCATGTTCTATTCATTGTTGTGTTGAGGTTTATATCCCTAGAGCGTGTAACTCGAGTAGATTTGGTTTTGCCAAGATGGAGCATGTTCAACAATTCTGGGTTGGACATGGCTCTGTACGTTAGACAGAGATCGCCTCTGAGAAAGCGGTATGCAAGAAAGAACAGTCTTAGCTTTTTCAGTCGCGCTGCATAGGGCAACTGTTTGAGGCCAGTAATCCTCTTGGTTGGGTACCTCTGTGGTCCCTCCAGCTGCTGGAGATGTCTAGCCAGGTACATTCCAATTGGTGCATTGTACTCAATAATGGGTCTGATGAGGGAAGAGTAGAGGGGCACCATTACATCCTTAGATCTTGATGCGAACCCTTTCATGATTAGATGGCTCACATAGATTGATTTTCTAACCACTTTGGCAACATGGTTATCAAAGGAAAGCTGACTATCTACTTGGGTCCCTAGATCCCTTATTTCTTCTTCAGAATTCAGGGGATTTCCTCCTATGTTGTAGTTTGTGGGTACCTTCTACTCGAAAACTGTACCAGTGTAAATGGGAAACATTTGCTAGGCCCTTATAACATCTTTGTGCATAAAGTTTTGGATTTTCTAGCTGACCTCTATCAAACTGGTTCTTCAGCCTCAACTATTAAAGTCCATCTTGCTGCAATATCTAATTTCCATACCAGTTTTGAAGGCTCTTCTCTCATGTCACATAAACTTTGTAAAGCCTTTTTGAAGGGAGTCCTGATGTTAAGACCTCCCTTTAAAGAGCCCATTGCTCCATGGGATCCAACACTGGTTCTACAGTCCCTTACTCACTCCCCTTTTGAACCATCAGCTACATGTGACTTAAAATTTCTGACTTGGAAAACTTTGTTCTTAGTGGCTATAACTTCGGCCAGAAGAGTTTCTGAAATTCAGGCCTTGTCCTGCAAACCTCTCTACATAATATTTCACAAAGACCGGGTCTCCCTTAGGACTAATCCTTCCTTCTTAGCGAAGGTAGTCCCCGAATCCAATATCAGTCAGACCCTGCAACTACGTCTTTCTCCCTAATTTTTCTAGTAAAGGGGAATATTCTGTACATTTATTGGGCATTCAGATAACTATGATTTTACCTCTACAGAACTAAGGTTTTCAGAAAATTTGACCAATTATTTGTTGCATTTTCCTCTTTCCTTGGCTAATCCAGTTACTAAATTTAGCACTTTTATATGTCATTCAAAAGGTTTTCACCTTCCTTGTCCTGTTAAAGCCCACTCAGCTAGAGCTGTAGCAACTTCTAAAGTGTTTCATTCCAGGGCTTCTTTGGATGACATTTGTGCAGCTACATGGCCTTCTTATACCTTTATCACTCATTACAAATTGGATCAGGTCTCTAGGGGTCGGGCTTAATTCAATTCGATGGTGCTTAGAAATATTCTTCCGTGAGACCTCCCAAGATTCAGGTAGCTGGGGACTCTGTCCCACAGTCAAGGACTGAGTGAAGATTAACATCATCAGATATGGAACATTATGGTAAGACATAACTTATTTCTGTGTTGTCTATTTTCACTAATCCTTGACATCCCATCCCTCCTTTTCCCAGCGTGAGACTTAGTGGATCGAATTCTTCTATGACTGCCTTCATAACAAAGACACATATGTGGTCTTTCCTTCTCTTTACTATTTGTCTGCCACTAATTTAGGCAAACTCAATCTGTATGGTATTACCTGGCTTGAGAGTTTGGAAGGCATGAGCTGAAGCAAACGGCTGAGTCATTTCCGAGACTCGGAACTGAGCCCCACAGTCCAGGATTAGTGAAGATCGACAACACAGATGGAACATTATGGTAAGACATAACTACTTTTTTTCAGCCTATTCATTTGCCAGTGTTCTTTCCAAATTTCCAGAACAAGGGAGAATACATTCTACATACTTTATACATGCACAGACAGCTTTGCTCTTGCCTTCACAAGACAGCTTCCATTAGAAAAGATGAGCTGCTGTTTGTATCCTTTACACATAAGTTGAACAGGAAAGTGTCCAAAGTTTCCTTTCTAACTGTCTGGCTGACTATATATTGCATTTGTCTACCATTCCCAAAACAGTCCAATGCCCACTAACCCAAAGACTTATTCAACCAGAGCTGTTTCAACTTCAACAGCCTTTTTCAGAAAGTTATCACTGGATGAAATTTGTCAGCCTACCATGTGGTCTTCCAGCCGTACATTTGTCAAACACTATAAGCTAGATTGCCTGGCTAAAGCCAGAGCTCCCTTTGGGGCTTACATGCTAAAAGGACTCCTTTCATAATGCCCCCCAAGGTTGAAGTAGCTGGGGACTGTGGACCCTTATGTCGGAATGGACTGACTGAAATGCATAGTATCCAGAACTTGTGTACTTGGCATAACACTAGATCTTTTCATTCCAGTTTGCCTGATACTACAATACTGCCCTCCCTCCCCCTACCAGTATATTTACTGAAGGCATTTTCTGAATCAAGACAGTACAAATTGCAGGGGTACAGGCATAAAACTCTTGAGTTAGTGAGGGAAGAGCAGGGCATTTTGGGTTAAAAAAAAAGGGGAAAAAAGTCTAGGGAGGACTTGAGGGTGGAGCAGTAGATCGACTGGGTGGACTTTAAGCTGGGGCTCGAGGACCCATTTGTCTTATTGGATGGACTGGCATGAAATGATCCATCAATATGGTAAGTTCATAACTTTTGTTTTTTTGTTCATTCTTTCCTTTTCTCAGTATGTTTAACAAGTCATATGTGACCACTTTGCTGTACTGTTTGTCCAGTAGAATTACTTTACAGAGGGGCAGCCTCAACATGTGACAAAAGGACTCTTTTGTAAGAGAACAGCAGCCCACTTATCCTAAAAAAGTAGCAAATTTGTATATAAATGGATCACTGTGTGCTTCTTCAAATCACTAATTATAAAGCTTAATTTTGCTACAAATGTTAACATCGGCTTCAAAGGTCTGTCTACATCGGTCTCCACAAGCTTCACCATGTAATATTTCCATTTGATGACCACTGATTATATACAGCAATCATATACAGGATTCTGCTAATCAGCATTCACTAACACTTCCATTGGTGGCATGTTTAATCTGATCTGCCTGACTTTTTGTAAAGAACTGGTAATTGTTAATACTGAATGAAAACAGTGTAATAAGCATGTCCAGTCCTAAACCTGCAGAACGAGTAAATGTGTGAAGCTTCACAGGAAGTTGCAATTTAGACACTTAATCTGCCCACCTCTGGATGCTTCAGTTGTGGCTTGCAGTTCTGGGGAAATTCAGCCTGCAATCCTCCTTACCAGTTCTACTCTCCAGTATCATGTTTTCGCAAAATGCTTTGAAGTGCTACATAAAATAAGTTGGACAGTTACTGATGTGTTTGGTATTGATGTCACATTTCCTCCTTCGTGAAAGAATGTGGATGTCAGCCTACCTGTTTTAAAGCAGTTGAATCATTACACATCTTGAACTGTTTTTTTTTTTTCCTTCTTAATTGCAATCCAGGTCAAATACTATGTTTCATTTTTTATTTCCATTTAGTCATCTTAGGTCTGCCAGGACAATATATCAAAACAGCTTTAAATTTGAGCATTGTTGAAGGTATAAAAGCTTAACTAGACAGCAGAATATTAGTGTCAGTGTATATCAAAATAAATCCAGTTTCAAATCCTCCTCCTTCAAAAGAGAGACTGACTACAGATAATTCCTTTTACAGGTTTTATTGGGATAAACACTTTTGTCCTTGTAGACTTCTTCAGATCCAGTTATTACATCTTTCATTCCACTACCAGATGTTATTATTGGACTTTACTTTTGTTCATCCTGTGGGAAATCTACATAGAAAAAGACAAAAGGTTATGCGATGTCATAGGACAGAGGCTTTTGAGATATGTTGAGCTTTGTCGAGGTTGGCTATTGCAGTAAATCATGTTGTGTCCAGCATATATGTCTTTATTCACAGCCAGAAAATGTAATAGTTGTGCCATTCACCCTATGAAGATCAGTGCTGATCTCACTAGCATCCCTACCTTGTTTGGTGTTTAAGGCTTCCATATGTGAAGTCAGTATTGCTTGGAGCATTTTTCAGTTTCAGGTGGATTACAGCCCACTTTTAAGTTTAGAATTAGTTTGGCTACATGGTGTGCTGTACATTCTGACCATTATTTTTCTCCAGAGGGTTTTAGGCAAAGTACCATTGAACATACCTCTCAACCTCTTGGAGCAAGAAATCTGGACAAAGCCATAAATAATGGGGGACAAGGACCAAAAACGAGGACAATTTTTAAATCTAGGTCTTTCAAACTTAAAACATTAATAGAATAGCAGGTTTTGCATTGGCATGCATTTTCTGAAGAGTATAAAGTCTGAAACTCAAATGTTTCATTATTTTTGGACCTCATTCTTCAAAGATTTGCCAGTAATTTGCCAGAAAATCACAATTTTATGGAAAACAAAAGTATGAGGCAAACATCTGGACATTCTGTGCAAATCTGTCCAGTTGAGAGGTATGGCATTGAAGTGTTTTAACAGAAAAAAGACTAAAGTGGTAAAACCTAGTACAGTAGAATCATCCAAAGGAAGCTAAAACAGAGACCTGAAGAAATATAAATGCATCTGTTGCACTTCAGATTTTGAGATTACTAAAATTCAAATGAGTCCCCCAAACAGGGATACAACATCATTGTCTGTAAAGTACTAAAACTCCCCTCACCAATCTTTTTGCTGCCAAAAGGCCATAGCATCACTATTGCTGGTATGCACATACTCCTTGTAATCATGATCAACAGGTTCAGTGGAGGATGAGCCTAGGACTTCTGAGTTAAGACCTCTTTACCTCCCTTGCATTCATCCTGTCTTGCTACAGTTTATCTTGGCTGTAAATTATTGTAGGGCAGTATTTTAGTTTTGTACAGTAAACCACATTATGAAGCAACAGGAACTTTACATTAGTAATGTCACAGGAACAGTGTTATCCTACTTGCAGTGATACTTTAGGGCAAGTGAAGAGAAATAACTACTTCAGACTCTTCTGATAAATAGAATTTCTGTGAAAGAAATGTTCTGAAGGCTTCTAGTGAATGTCCAGGTTCAGTCTCCAGAACCCAAAAAGGTGAATAGTTTGTGTAAATCTCCTTTAGATAAACTGGATTTATGTCATTCTTGTAAGGCAGATCCTGCAGGTGTCTCTGTTACTGTCTAACGAAAATGGCAAAGCTATTCCCCAAATATAGATTCCATTTGATAAGGATTTTAAGTTGCCAGATAAAGATGGTAAAAATATTTACATTGACTACCTTCAAAGTTAGGACATTGAACTACTTGGCATATGTGATTTCTTACCAATTCCATCTTGGAGCAAAATTAAGAAAATCTACCTTGTACTTGTGACAGCAGTATCATTCACAGAATAAAAACTTAGTGATAACGGTGAACAAGGTAGTGCCTGTACTGCAACATGCACATGATACTGCGGATGGTGCTGCCAGATCAGGACTAGTTTCCCTAGGCTAGCTTGTTTTAAAACAAGATTATTGTAATGATATTGTAATGAAGGTGTTGGAGCAAGACTTTTGAATGCTTCATAATTTGGTCATCGAACAGATGGGTTTTGATGTCTTAGAAAGGAAAAGCAAAACAAGATCCTCATTCAAGAAATGCGTTTACCACTTCCTTCACTGTTTTAAAAGACTTGTTAAAAATAAGACAACACTTTTACCAACTGAAATGGTTTAAAAGAAATGCTAAAATACAATTCTGCTGTTACAGTTAAGGCTCCTATACATAGCACAACCGGACAACTATAATTCAATGTGGAAAGAGATAATGAAACGAGGGGAAGCTCAATTAACAGGGCGAGATTGGGATTTTTGATGCAGACCTTTAACGAGAACGACAATGATCATACAGAATATTATATTTGTAAAGTAGCAGAAGGTCTTCTAAGAACCAAGCCAACATGGTAATGGAGAGCGATTCTGCCGATAGAGATGACTGCAATTAGGGATAAAGACAATATGCAAGAGAGGGTGGGAATACTGGCAAATGAACCAAGGTACTGAGAGCAAATATCTAGAGAGGGAAAGGTAATAGAATGAGAAGATGCCAAGAACTTATTTGGACTGCAGGCTAAAGATTGCCTTCCATATCCAGGATCGATATCAGAGTATAGGCAAAGAGAAAGAAATGGGGGAATCCTAAACAAAAGATCAGCACTAGTAGAGTTTTTAGTAGAATCTAGAACAGAAGTTGCCATTAAGAAAGGAATAATTAGTAGAGCATTTAAAATATTGCATGATAACTATAAGAACCAGTCAGAGGAGGTTAGGAAAGACTGGGAAGAGAGATTAGATAAGCAATTCACAAAGAAACAATGGGGGGGGGGGTATATGTATGTCTTCCAAATATGTAACAAAATCTAGACAATTTCAGATTTCTGCTTGGAAGTGCTTACATAAGTATTTTTATACCTCAAGAAGACTTCAAAGAATGTTTTCAAAGGTAGACAGCAAATGATGGAGATGTGATGGGGCAGAAAGAGGTAACTGGAAACATTATTTTCTGGGAGTGTAATGAGTTGGTAGATTTTAAAGATTCCCTGCAGACTGCTTTGTTGGCGATGCTGGTTGGGCAATTTAGAGTGACTAGGGAGGTGATTTTTTTGAGCTATGATAAACTCTGAATTGCCTAGAGATAGTAAGGCCTTGTTGAGTCTAAGATGGCTGTCAAAAAAGCAATTACTAGAAAACAGGAATCAAATTATAAACAACATTACTAGAAGTAGTGAAGATAACAGAGTTAAAACAACTAGAACTGGGATCTTTAGAAAATGCTATGAGCAAATCCCATTAAGTAAAAAATGGGAATTGTGAGATCAATGCATGCAGAGGAGGAATGAGCTTAAAAAGAAGGCAGGATTTGAATGAGCTTATGTAATGGCTGACTAACAATTACTGGATATGTTAAAAGTGATGTATAATAATTGCAGCTGCAATTGTCTCGCATGCACAGTTTGGAATGTATAATGTTTGCAAATGAGATTGTGTTGCTGTGGTTTGTCATATATATAAATGTAACATGGGCTATGTCATATACAGTGATTTAATAAAGAGGTTTCTTGTTTAAAAAAATAATTTTATATTCTTCAAAAATAAAACAAAAACGTATGGAGTTTAAAAAATACACTTGCTCTGTTAGCAATGTGCAGCTAAAACCAGCGGCCTTCAGA